>NW_027331934.1:2144030-2291295 GCF_048418815.1 Hemitrygon akajei | reverse complement strand
CAGTCACTACGTGGGCATCTTTTCTCCCGATTGTGGACCTCAGTTTAGACCAACCTCTCCCGAGGATCTACGTCCGCATCAGCTGCTCTGGTGGGAGCATCTTTTCTTAACACTATACTCCTGTGGGATCTCTGTGCACACATCCATTCCCACTGTTGGACCTCTCTGCATGTCTCATTCCTCCTGTGCATTCATTTCTCCCTATACTTCTGTCGGATCTCACTTCCCCACCCCATTTCCGCCATGGGGGCTTCTCTTCCCACCCCCGTTCCCCTGTGGTATCTCTCTTCCACATCCCCATTCCTGCTGTGGGTTCTCTCTTCCCCGTCCTCCTGCCCCCTATGGGATCTCTCTTCCCCACCCCCTTTCCCCTGTGGGTGGTCTCTCTTCCTCCTCTCCCTTCCCTCTGTGGGGATCTCTCTTCCCCATCCCCTTCCTGTTGTCAGCTCTCTTCCCCGTCCTCCTCCCCTTGTGATATCTTTAATCTCCACCCCCATTACCCTCGTGGGAACTCTTCTCGAATCTCCTTCCTCCGGTGGGATCTCAATTCCCTCTCCCCATTCGTTCTTTTGGATCTGTCTTCCCCATCTGGCTCCTCCAGTGGAATCTTTATTCCCTAAGTCCTTCTTCCTGTGGGGATCACTTCCCCATTCCCCTTCCGCTGTCAGGTTCTCCCTTGCACATTCCCTTCCTCCTGTCGGGATCACTTCCCCATCCCCCTTCCTCTGTCAGGTTCTCCCTTGCTCATTCCCTTCCTCCTGTGGGGATCACTTCCCCATCCCCCTTCCTCTGTCAGGTTCTCCCTAGCTTATTCCCTTCCTCCTGTGGGGATCACTTCCCCATCCCCCTTCCTCTGTCAGGTTCTCCCTTGCTCATTCCCTTCCTCCTGTCGGGATCACTTCCCCATTCCCCTTGCTCTGTCGGGTTCTCCCTTGCTCATTCCCTTCGTCCTGCGGGGTTCTCTCTTGCCCATCCCCATCCCTCCAATAGGAATCTCTCTTCCGCATTCCGCTTTCTCTTCTGGAGTCTCTCTTCCCCATTTTCATTCCTGCTGTGTAGAATCACTGATCCCCACCTCCTTCATCCTGTGGGATCTCTCTTCCCCATCTCCCTTCATCCTCTCGGGATTACTCTTCCTCTTTCCCCATCACCCTATGGGGATCCCTGTTCCTCGTTCCCCTTCCTCCTGTGGGAACCATTTTTCCCAGCACTTTTCCTGTGGTGCGGGTCTCTGCGCGCATCTCCCATGGAGATTTTCCCACCCACAATTCTTCCTCTCAGAGGGACAATCTCTCACCCTTCAACCCTGGCCCTTCCGAGATCCTCATATCAGGAACACTATTCTAACTGTTGGGGAAGGAGACAGAATATGGGAAATTACAGAGTCACGTTGACAGTAAATTACTGGCATTCAGTAGTGAAATTTGACAGTAGTGGGAATCCCAATCAGTGATATACTGAAGCGTTTCATGTTTCCAGAAATATCCGAATGACAGATATTCCCTCATACCCACGGTTTCAATCTCTTTGTTCATTAGTTTTTCTCTTTGCGTTTAGACTTGGGGGTAATGACCTGGGAGATTCAGGAGTGAAACTGGTGTCTACGGCTCTGAGGAACCCGGAGTGTAAAATACAGAAACTGCGGTAAGTACCAGACTGTTGGAGATTGTGTTTACAGTTACTGGGTGTCAGAAATTGAACATCAAGCTGATCAGTAATTGTGTTACTGATAAACACTGGGGATTTCCGATGTCTCCTGTCTGTGTGTCCTTCACTCTCACTCTCTCTCAACCCCAGGCTGAACGATGTTGGCCTCACAGGTTCTGGTGCCGAGGATCTCGCCTCCACTCTCAGTGCAAACTGTACACTTACAGAGCTGCACCTAATAAACTGGGAGATTCAGGAGTGAACCTGATGGCTGAGGCTCTTGGAAACCCGGAGTGTAAAATACAGAAACTGTGGTAAGTACTAGACTGTGGGAGTTTGTGTTTACAGTCACTGCGAGTCTGACATTTGACATTGATATGATCAGTAATTGTGTTACAGATAAGCACTAGGGATTTGTATTGTGTCCTGTCTCTCTGTGTCCTTCACCCTCACTCTCTCTCATCTCCAGGCTGTGGAAAGTTGGTCTCACGGATTCTGGTGCCGAGGATCTTGTCTCGGCTCTCAGTACAAACCAATCACTGACGGAGCTGGACCTGAGATTAAACTCGCTCACGGACCGATCTGTCCCTGCTCTCCGTCGCCTAATACTGGCCGTCCCAAGTCTGGCTTATATTGAGTGAGTATTCTTGTTAATGCTCAGTGTGATAAAATATCAGTGGATCCGCGGGTTCACCAGTGATATTTGTTTGTCAGCGTTGTTGAAATATTAACCCCAGCCCGCTGTTACAGTCACTGTTGTATTATTTGTTTATTTCCCTGTATTCTTCCCTCTGTTTCAGGCTGTGGAGAAATCACTTCAGTGAGACTGGGGAGATGGAACTGAAGTCTCTGCAGGAACTCAAACCTGGACTGACAGTGAACTTGTGAACATCTGAATGTGTGAACAACCCCACCCAAGGGATGGGGACATTTTGGTCGATTCCTCACCATCCCCTTTAACGACAATGTTTCAGGTTTAATTCCCAATGGTTCTAACGGGTCACGTTTCCAACGAAGCACTCTCTGATGTTGGAGATGTTACCGCAGGCATGTAATTCCGCTTTGTGCCCAGCGGCGCCATTTCTGCTGGATGTCCCGGTCCGAGAGTTCATTTAAGTGAGGCCTTGGGGAAATACACAGATAGAAGAGGCGGGGCTCAGTCTGGGACACCAGTGTCTGGGATGGGATTATCCTGAGAGAGAACACTTTTGCTTACTATGCTGAGGACAATACATTTAGAAGTCTGGCCGACGTAATGATGTTAAATTGATAAATACCTTGGTAGCGACCCTAGAACTGCAGCGATCTCGGACACTGTCCTGAGATGTGATTTTATAATCATCGGTTTCCTGAAGCGGAGTGATGGTGAGAAACGGGACTGATTATTCAATCTGTTACTCGTTGTTACTGGTCAGTTAATTGTGTGTGACTCTTGAGTGAATCAGGAACAGCTTATTTATTTCCGCAAGTTAGCAGGTTACACGTTGTTTAATTTACATTTACATTTGTCATGTGTGTTGGCGCGTGGCCTAGTGGGCAAGGCATCAGACTAGTAACCTGAAGGTCACTGTTTCGAGCCTCAGCTGAGGCAGCGTGTTTGTGTCCTTGAGCAAGGCACTTAACACATTGCTCTGTGGCACCGGGGCCTAGTGCCCTTCCCTTGGACAACATCGGTGGCGTGGAGAGGGGACGGCTTGCAGCCAGGTCTCCCATCAAAAAACCCTGGAAAAGAAACCTTCCAAGGCGCAAATCCATGGTCTCATGAGACTAACGGATGACTATTATTATGATGAAATCAATAAACTGCTGTAACTTGATTTGTGTTGGACTTGATTTGAGTTTGCTCGGGAACCCCATCACCCACAGCGATCCAGAGCTTCTCGCAGAGGCACAGCTGAGGCGGAGGGAGGTTTGCTACCCAGGATCACGTAACCCCCATAGCACCCACGCTGATCCCGCGCTTTTCTCGCCCCTGCCCCCTCACACTTTCTTTGTTCCCGCCCCCACTCTTTCCTCGCTCTCGCTACCGCGCTTTGTTCCCCTCCACACCACGCTCCCAAACGCTGTCCACGTCTTAAACACAACACAGCCTAAACCCCGTCTTTTCTGCCATCCCTTTGCCTATCTGATAGTCCCTTAAATGTCTTGAATGTATCTGCCTCAATCACCAATCTCCGCAGTGCTTCCAGACACATGCATCTTTTTGTAGAAATAAAATATCCCCCGAAATCTTTTTCCACACCGTAACCTTGCCTATTTTAACATCTCTTAAAGGTTCCCAATGAATCTGCCTCTACCACCACCTCACACCAGCAGTCTGTGTAAAAAACAAAACCCTGCACCTCACATGTCCTTTGGAATTACCCCCATCTCACCTTTAAAATGAGTCCTCTGTTATTTGGCATTTCAACCGTGGGGAAAATACTGTCTGTCTGGTATATCAATGTCTCTCATAAATTGTATAAAATTCAGCAGATCTACACTTAGCCTTTCCCGCTCCAGAGAAAACAACCCCAGTTTGTCAAAACTCTCAGTATAGTGCATGCTCTCTAATCCAGGAGGCATCCTGGTTCGCGCCGGCTGTATCCTTCGCAAAGCCTCGATGTCTTTCCTCTGATTGGGCCACCAGAGTTAATTACAGACTAACTAGAGTTTTGTAAATTCTCCATGGTAGCATCTTTCCTGAAAATCAACCGGCCCTTATCTCATTAAGTAGCCTCATGTGCAGCACCTTGTCAAATACCCTCTGAAAAAACAAGTAAACCATATCCACTGACTCTCCTTTGTTGATGCTGATTGTTACATTCTCAAAAAATTGCAACAGATTTCTCATTACGGAACCTATGCAGACTTTGCCCTACTTTTTCATGTATCCGGACACCTCATACTCCAACAGTTTCCTAACCATGAAGTAAGACTAATTGGCCGACACTTTCCTATTTTTGCCTCCTTCCTTTCTCAAGGAGTGGCGTGACATGTGTAATTTCCAGTCCACAGGAACCATTTCAGATTCGAGTAGTTCACAAAGGACACCAGTGATGCCTCCGCGATCTCTTTAGCTACTCTTTCAGAAATCTGGTGTGTAGTAGAGACTGTGTTGACTGGCTGCATCACGGCTTGCTACGGAAACAGCAATGGAATTGAACCGAAAATCCTACAAGAAGTAATGGATTCGGCATAGTGGTTCATGGGTAAAATACGCCAAACTATTGAGTAGCCCTGAGAGAGTGGGGCTGACAGAAACAGGCCAGTTTATGGATATAACTCTGAGACAGTGAGAGTGAGAGACACAGGCCAGTGTGTGGATATGACCCTGAGAGAGTGGACAGAGAGCCCTCCCTCTCCCTTCCCCTATCCCACTTTCACTCTGCCTCCTCTTCTAGCTGGCTATCACCTCTCTCATGATTCTGCCTTCTTCTACTACCCATAGTGCTTTCCCCTTACATTCCTTCTTCACCTCTCCTGCCTAACCCCTTCCTGCTTCCCCTCCCCCACCTCTTGATCTTTCTTCTGATTGGCTTTTCACCTGGCACCTTCCACCCTCCCCCAATTTCTTTATAGGGCCCCTGCCCCCTCGTTCTTCAGTCTTGATGAATGGTCTCGGCCCGAAACGTTGACCGCTCATTTCAACGGATGCTGCCCAACCTGCTGAGTTCATCCAGCTTGTTTGTACGTGTTGAGTGTATAAATACGTCCCTGTGAGAGGAGGACTGAGAGACACTGATCAGTTTATTTATATACTCCTGAGAGAGTGAGTCTGAGAGATACTGGTCGCTGTATGTATATACCGCTGTTACAGTGGGAATGAGTGAGCAGAGGCTGAGGACGAGCTTGGTCCCAGTGAGGTAAGGCTGGGTAAAGACCTTTAATTAATCTAATTAGCTTAGAAGTAGGTAATGGAGGCAGCAGTTAGAGCAGTCGAGTGCTCCGTTTGCAGTATTTAGGAAGTCAGGGCGAGCACAGCCGTCCCTGATGACTACACATGTAAAAGGTGCATCCAGCTGCAGCTCCTGACAAACCGAGTTAGGGAAATGGGGCTGGACCTGGATGAACTTCTGATCATTTGCGAGGCAGAGACAGAAATAGTCAGCAGTTTCAGAGATATAGTCACCCCTAAAAGTCAGGAGGCAGGTAGATGGATGACTCAGGACAGGGAAGGGGAATAGACAGGAAGAGCAGATCACTCCTGTGGCCGTTCCCATCAAAAATAAGTATACCGTTTTGGATACTGTTGGTGGAGCCGACCTACCAGGGACAAGTTGTAGTGGCCGCGTTTCTGGCACCGAGACTAGACACTCAGCTCAGAAAGGAAGGAGGGAAAAGAGGAGAGCAGTAGTGATAGGGGATACGATAGTTAGGGGGACAGATAAGAGGTTCTGTGGGAGAGATCGATAATCTCGGATGGTCTGTTGCCTCCCTGGTGCCAGGGTCCACGATGTCTCGGATCGAGTTCTCAGTATTCTCAAGAGGGAGGGCGAGCAGCCGGATGTTGTCCATGTAGGGACCAATGACGTGGATAGGAAGAAGGAGGAGATCCTGCAAAGAGAGTTTAGGGAGTTAGGTACAAAGTTGAAGGACAGGACCTCCAGAGTTGCAATCTCAGGATTGTTCCCCGTGCCACGTGCTAGTGAGGCTAGAAGTAGGAAGATAATACAGCTAAACACTTGGCTAAGGAGATGGAGCAGCAGGGAGGGCTTAATGATTCTGGCCAATTGGGCTTCCTTCCAGGGAAGGTGGGACCTGTTCCGACGGGACGGTTTGCACCTGAACTGGAAGGGGTCTAACATCTTTGTAGGCAGGTTAGCTAGTGCTGCTCTGGCGGTGTTTAAACTAGATTTGCAGGGTGAGGGGAACCAGAGTGTTAGAACAGTTGGTGAGGTGGAGGAGGATAAAGGTTCTTGCGAGAACTGCTGGTATAGACAGAAATCAAAGGTTTGTATGTGATAAAAATGTTCTCAGGTGCCAAACTGGGGAAGAGGCGTCTGGCTTTCAAATAGAGAAAGATCTGAGACAGAGTGTGAAGGAGGATAGGTAGGTGATAGAGAAGGGACCGAAGGTTTGAGATGTATATTTTAACGCAAGGAGTGTTATGTATAAAGCGGATGAGCTCACAGCGTGGATCAGTACTTGGAGATATGATGTGGTGGCCATTACAGAGATCTGGATGGCTCAGGGACAGGAATAGTTACTTCAAGTTTTTACATGTTTCAGGAAGGACAGGGAGGGAGGCAAAAGAGGTGCGGGCGTGGTACTGTTGATCAGAGATAGTGTCACGGTTGCAGGAAAGGTAGAAGTCATGAAGGGATTGTGTACGGAGTCTCTGTGGGTGGCGATTAGGAACAGAAAGGGGTCAATAACTTTACTGGGTGTTTTTATCGGCCGCTCAATAGTAGCAGGTATATGGAGAAGTAGACAGGGAAACAGATCCTGGAAAGGTGTAATAATAACAGAGTTGTCGTGTTGGGAGATTTTAATTTCCCAAATATTGATTAGTATCTCCCTACAGCAAAGGGTATAGATGGGGTAGAGTTTATTAGGTGTGCTCAGGAAGTTTTCTTGACACAATATGTAGATAAGCCTACAAGAGGAGAGGCTGTACTTGATTTGGTATTGGGAAATAAACCTGGTCAACTGTCAGATCTCTCAGTGGGAGAGAATTTTGAAGATAGTGATCATAATTCTATCTCTTTTACCATAGCTTTGGAGAGAGATTGGAACAGACAAGTCAGAAAAGCGTTCAATTGGACTAAGGGGAATTGTGAAGCTATCAGTCAGGAAAATTGGAAGCTTAAATTGGAAACAGATGTTCTCATGGAAAAGTACGGAAGAAATGTGGCAAATGTTCAGGGAATATTTGTGTGAAGTTCTGCATAGGAACGTTCCAATGAGACAGGGATGTTATGGTAGGGTGCAGGAACCGTGGAGCACAAAGGCTGTAATAAACCTGGTCAAGATGAAAAGAAGAGTTTACGAAAGGTTCAGCGAGCTAATTAATGCTACAGATCTAGAAGATTATAAGGCTAACAGGAGGCAGCTTCAGAAGCAAATTAGGAGAGCCAGAAGGGGCCATGAGAAGGCCTTGGCGGACAGGATTAAGGAAAACCGCAAGGCATTCTACAAGAATGTGAACAGCAGGAGGATAAGACGTGAAAGAATAGGGCCTATCAAATGTGACAGTGGGAAAGTGTGTATGGAAACGGAGAAAACAGCAGAGGTACTTAATGAATACTTTACTTCAGTATTCACTGTGGAAAAGGCTCTTCGTGATAATAGTGAAGACTTGCAGCAGATTGAAAAGCTTGAGCATGTAGATATTAAGAAAAAGGATGTGCTGGAGCTTTTGGAAAACATCAAGTTGGATAAGTCGCCGGAACGGAGGAGATGGAAAGTACCCCAGGATACTGTAAGAGGCGAGAGAGGAGATTGCTAAGGCAATCACTAGGGACGGGAGAGGTTCCAGAGGATTGGAGAGTTGCGAATGTTGTTCCTTTATTCGAGAAAGGAAGTAGAGATAGACTTGGAAATTATAGACCAGTGAGTCTTATCTTAGTGGTTGGTAAGTTAATGGAGATGTTCCTGAGAGGCAGGATTTATGAACATTTGGAGAGGTATAATATGATTGGGAATAGTCAGCACGACTTTGTCAAAAGCAGTTCGTGCCTTACAAGCCTGATTGAATTATTTTGAGGACGTGACTAAACATATTGATGAAAGAAGAGCAGTAGAAGTAGTGTATTTGGATTTCAGCAAGGCATTTGATAGGTACCCCATGCAAGGCTTATTTAGAAAGTAAGGAGGCATGGGATCCAGGGTGACATTGCTTTGTGGATCAAGAACTGGCTTGTCCACGGAAGGCAAAGAGTGGTTGTAGACGGGTCATATTCTGCATGGAGGAAGGTTGCCAGTGGAGGGCCTCAAGGATTTATTCTGGGACTCCTACTCTTCGTGATTTTTATAAATGACCTGGATGAGGAGGTGGAGGGATGGGTTAGTAAGTTTGCTGATATCACTAAGCTTGGAGTTGTTGTGGATAGTGTGGACGGATGCCAGAGGTTATAGCGAGACATTGATAGGATGCAAAACTGGGCTGAGAAGTGGCAGATGGAATTAAATCCAGATAAATGTGAAGTGGTTCATTTTGGTAGGTCAAATATGATGGCAGAATATAGTATTAATGGTAAGACTTTTGACAGTGTGGAAGATCAGAGGGATCTTGGGGTCTGAGTCCGAGTCCATAAGAGTCTCAAAGCTGCACAGTTTGACTCAGTGGTTAAGAAGGCGTAAGGTTTATTAGCCTTAATCAATCGTGGTATTGAATTTAGGAGCCGACAGGTAATATTGCAGCCATATAGGACCCTGTACAGATCCCAATTGGAGTACTGCAAACACGAGGAAATCTGCATATGCTGGAAATTCAAGCAACACACACACGATGCTGGTAGAACGCAGCAGGCCACGTAGTACCTACAGGAAGAAGTACAGTGGAGGTTTTGGGCCGAGACCCTTCGTAAGGACAATCTGAAAGAAAGGAAAGTAAGATTTGAAAGTAGGTGGGGCAGGGGGAAATCCGAAATGCTAGAAGGCAGGAAGGGGAGGGTGAAGCTAAGAGCTGGAAAGGTGAGTGGGAAAAGAGATACAGAGCTGGAGAAGGGAAAGGATCATGAGTCAGGAGGCCTAGGAGGAAAGAAAGGGGGAGGGGAGCACCAGAGGGAGATGGAGAACAAACAAGGAGTGATTGTTAGGGAGGGCAGAGATAGAGGAAAAAAAGTGGCGGGAATAAATAAATAAATTTGGGATGGGGTAAGAAGGGGAGGAGGGGCATTAACCGAAGTTAGAGAAATGAATGTTCATGCCTTCAGGTCGGAGGCTACCCAGACGGAATATAAGATGTTATTCCTCCAACCTGAGTGTGGTTTCTTTTTGACAGTAGAGAAGCCATGGATAGACGTATCAGAATGGGAATGGGACGTGGAATTAAAATGTGTGGCCACTGGGAGATCCTGCTTTCTCTGGCCGATAGAGCGTAGGTGTTAAGCGAAACGGTCTCCCAGTCGCGTCGGGTCTCACCAATATATAAAAGGCCACACCGGGAGTACCAGAAGCATTATACCACACCAGCCGTCTCACAGGTGAAGTGTCGCCTCACCTGGAAGGACTGTCTGGGGCCCTGAATGGTGGTGAGGGAGGAAGTGTGAGGGAAGGTGTAGCACTTGTTCTGTTTACAACGATAAGTGCCAAGAGGGTGATCGGTGGGAAAGGATGGGGGGGGACGACGAATGGACAAGGGAGCTCCGTAGGGAGCGATCCCTGCAGAAAGCAGAAAGAGTGGGGCAGGAGGGAAAGATGTGCTTGTTAGTGGGATCCCGTTGGAAGTGTCGGAAGTTACGGAGAATTATATGTCGGACCCGGAGGCTGGTGGGGTGGTAGGTGATGACAAGGGGAACCATATCCCTAGTGGGGTGGCGAGAGGATGGTGTGAGAGCAGATATGCGTGAAATGGGAGAGATGCGATTGAGGGCAGAGTTGATGGTGGAGGAAGGGAAGACACTTTCTTTAAGAAAGGAAGAATTCTCCTTCGTCCTGGAATAAAAAGCCTCATCCTGAGAGCAGATGCGGCGGAGACGGAGGAATTGCGAGAAGGGGATAGCATTTTTGCAAGAGACAGGGTGGGAAGAATAATAGTCCAGGTAGCTCTGAGAGTCCGTAGTCTTATAGTAGATATCAGTAGATAAGCCGTCTCCAGAGATAGAGACAGAAAGATCAAAAAGGGAAGGGACGTGTCGGAAACGGAAAAGGTAAATTTGAGGGCAGGGAGAAAGTTGGAGGCAAAGTTAATGAAGTCAACGAGCTCAGCATGCGTGCAGGAGGCAGCGCCAATGCAGTTGTCGATGTAGCGAAGGAAAAGAGGGGGACGGATACCCGTATAGACTTGGAACATGGACTGTTCCACAAAGCCACCAAAAAGGCAGGCATAACTGGGACCCATGCGGGTGCCCATGGCTACACCCTTGGTTTGGAGGAAGTGGGAGGAGCCAAAAGTGAAATTATTGAGTGTAAGAACTAATTCCGCTAGACGGAGGAGAGTGGTGGTGGAGGGGAATTGGTTAGGTCTGGGATCCAAACAGAAGCGGAGAGCTTTGAGACCTTCCTGGTGGGGGATGGAGGTATAGAGGGACTGGACGTCCATGGTGAAAATAAGGCGGTGGGGGCCAGGGAACTTAAAATCATTAAAAAAAAATCAGATCGTGAGAAGTGTCACGAACATAGGTGAGGAAGGATTGAACAAAGGGGGATAAAACAGTGTCGAGGTATGCAGAAATTAGTTCGGTGGTGTAGGAGCAAGCTGAGACTATGGGTCTACCTGGACAGGCAGGTTTGTGGATCTTGGGTAGGAGGTAGAAACGGGAAGTGCGGGTTGTGGGAACTATAAGGTTGGTGGCAGTAGATGGGAGATCCCCAGAGCTGGTAAGGTTGGTAATGGTGTGGGAGACAGTGGCCTGGTGCTCCTTAGTGGGGTTATGACCGAGGGGTAAATAAGAGGAGGTATTAGCGAGTTGCCGCTGTGCCTCGACCGGGTAGAGGTCAGTACGCCAGACCGCAACAGCGCCCCCTTTGTCAGCGGGTTTTATAGTAAGATTGGGATTGGTGCGGAGGGAGTGGACAGCAGAGTGTTCGGAAGGAGTGAGGTTGGAATTGGAACAAGGTGTAGTCAAGTGGTGAAGTCGAGACGGTTGATGTTCCGTCGGCAGTTAGCAATAAAGAAATCCAGAGCAGGCAGAAGACCAGAGTGGGGTGTCTATGCAGAGGAGGGGGGTTGAAGACGGGTCATCGGTGGGGATGGGAGAGTCCTTGCCAAAGATGTATGCTCGGAGTCGGAAGAAGCGGAAGAAGAGTTCAGCGTCATGGCTTACGTGGAACTCGCTGAGGTGTGGGCGAAGGGGGACGAAGGTGAGGCCCTTACTGAGGACAGAGCGCTCTGCCTCAGAGAGTGGAAAGTCGGAGGGGATGGCAAAGACCCGGCACGGATGAGAGCCGGGATCAAAGGGGGGGGGGGGATGGAGGCTAGTTGAGTAATTGGAGAGGGGAGGGTTGGGGTGAAAGGAAGATGGAGCCTTCGAGGTTCCAGCGGTTAACGGTGGGATCTGAGGGAGACGGGATTGTAGAGCTGGTGGTGGAAGGGCAGACGGGAGTCACAATCGAAGCATGTGTGGAGTCGCAGTTGGAGGCTGCTCCCACCCCCAACGATGACCCCCTTCTCCTGCTTAAATTTCCAGCATCTGCCGATTTCCTCGTGTTTCTGTTACCATTGCCCCTTTCCAGGATCTGTTTCCCTATCTGCTCCTCCATATACCTGTTACTATTGGGCGGCCTATAAAAACACCCAGTAAAGTTATTGACCCCTTGCTGTTCCTAACCTCCATCCACAGAGACTCCGCAGACAATCCCTCCATGGCGTCCACTTTTTCTGCAGCTGTAACACTAACTCTGATCATAAGTATCACACCTCCACCTCTTTTGCCTCCCTCCCTATCCTTTTTGAAATATCTAAAACCCGGCACTTGAAGTAACCATTCCTGTGCCTGAGCCAGCCAAGTCTCTGTAATGGCCACCACATCATATCTCCAAGTACCGATCCACACTCTCTCATCCGCTTTGTTCACAACACTCCTTGCATTAAAATAGGCACATCTCAAAGCGTCGGTCTGAGCGCGTCCCTTCTCTATCACCTGCCTATCCTTCCTCTCGCACTATCTACAATGCTTTCTCTATTTGTGAGCCAACCTCCTCTTCCCCTGTCTCTTCAGTTCCGTTCCCACCCCCAGCAATTCTAGTTTACACTCTCCCCAGTAGCCTTTGCAAACCTCCCCGCCAGGATATTGGTCCCCCTGGGATTCAAGTGCCGCCCATGCTTTTTTGTACAGGTCACACCTGCCCCAAAAGAGGTCCGAATGATCCAGAAATCTGAATCCCTGCCCCCTGCTTCAATGCCTCAACCACACATTTATCCTTCACCTCTTTCTATTCCTATTCTCAATGTCGCGTGGCACAAACAGTAATCCCGAGATTACTACCTTTGGTGTCCTTCTTCTCAATTTGCATCCAAACTCCCTATAGTCTTTTTTCAGGATATCTTCCCTTTTCCTACCTCTGTCATTGGTACCAATATGTACCACGACCTCTGGCTGTTCTCCCTCCCACTGCAGGATATCTTGGATGCGATCTGAATCATCCCGGACCCTGGCACCTGGGAGGCAAACTACCATCCGAGTTTCCTTCCTGCGTCCACAGAATCACCTGTCTGACCACTACTATAGAGTCTCCTATCACTACTGCCTGAGTATAGGCGACGTTTCGGGTCGAGACCCGTCTTCTGGACTGGAAGTAAGACATTAAAAGTCAGCGGTAGAAATGGTGGAGGAGAGGAAGAGGTAAATGGAATTAATCAGGTGAAATCAGGAGGGGGGAGTGGTGAAGCAAAGAGCTGGGAGGTCGGTTTGTTAAAGGACTGGAGAAGGGAGAATCTGATAGGATTCTGACAGAAGGCCTTGCAAGAAAGGGAAGGAGAAGAGGCACCGGAGGGAGGTGATGTGCAGGTTTGGAGATAAAGTGACAGAGCCTTCTCGAACTTTTGATAATTACACCCTTCTACCATTTTCCTTTACCAGCCCGACTCCCATTTCCTTCTCTCACCCTCCCATCATCTTCCTTTGATGTTCGCCCCCCCTTCCCATTCTTCAGTGAAACTGAGAAAAGAGGCATTTCCACGTCCAAAACTCTTTCTTATTGTCAATCTTGTAACATCCGTTCAAACGATTTCGCAATATCTGGCACGGCCGCAGATGTATAGTTTGACAGAGAAGCAGGGAACCCGGCGGGTAGGGGACAGTCAGACAGAAAGTCTAATTGGCAGGTAGATAGACAGATGGATGGCTAGATAGATGGATGGATCGACACCGAGACTGATAGGGAGATCGTTATGGTGTCCAAAAAGAACAATAATCTAAATCTCAGTAAACAGGAACCAGGCAAGCACAGTGGAAATAAACAAATAAAGATATTTGTTTTTTTGCCACGCTGTGCCATTTTCCAGCGCTGAGTTTGCCGGGCGGTGAAAGATAAATTAGAACATGGGGCTCTATTCTGTCTCTCTGTAGCGGGACATATCGGCCGCTCTTTAGATTTTTATCGTACCGGGGCGAGAAAGGGACATGGGCATCAGCATAGAAACAATGAGGGACAGTTCGGCCAGTGTAGGAAACGAATTAAATCACCGTTCATTCCCTATTGCTGTAAGGTGTCCAACTGGAAAAACAGATGTTGCTCCTTTCTTCTGTGTCCTACCTCCCGATGGCAGCGGAGAAAGCCCCAGTCAGAGAAAACAGGTCTGAATATCAGTGCCGTAAGCAGCACAGTGTGACGAAACAGGGAGCTCAAATCAACCACGTGACCGTGAGGATGTATCCCGTAGTCCGAGCAACTAAATACGGTTGCTGCTGTTTTATTCTCTTTCTATCTAATGTAGTGGAGGCATCTTTGTGAACACTGAAGGTGCAGTAGTCTTGGTCAACAATTATGCAACTAAATCGCTGGGTCGATCCCTTACATCAAACTGAAACGAGGAAAGTGAACACCTTACACTAACTTACGCTAAAACTGAACTTCCACTCAACCTTTGCCTTTGCCCTTCGCTATAGATGCATCTGATATGGAGAATAGGTTCCCACTACCGAAAACCTGTATGTCTCTAATAACGTTTGAACTTCTGAATGAAATAACTCCCACTCCTCCGCTTGAAGGAGGCTATAGGCAGATTATCCGCTGATAACCTGAAATGCCCACGTTCGGCAACTGACTGGTGAAACCCCTGGCCATAGGCTCCACTGAGATTACATACATTTCTTATGGGGAGCAGGAACAGCATGATACTCTAATCAGGCCAATGCTATATACAATTGCATCATGACCTTTCCCATCAGTAAAGGGAGGTATTCGGAACGTATTGAACACCACGTTATCAATCTGCTTGTATACCTTCACTGGTGCTTGAACTTCCATCTCCTTGTTTTCCTCTACATCAACTCTCTCGAGAACCCCGACACTCATTGCGAATATCTCAGCCCTACTCACCCATAAATGGCAATTAGCCCGTACCTTAATATTGATCCCTGTCTGCCCTTCATTGTCCATTTGACAAATTGATCAGTTTCATCCCAGAACTGACAACCTGCTACTGCGACGTCAGTCTAGACACAGTGAAATGCTCTTCTCTGCGTGCCATTCAGTTCAGACAATTGAATACATAAGTATATCAAGGTGCTGCGTCAGGAAAAAAATAATGTTGTGTTGTACTTATAGGGCGTGCAATTCAGATTGCGAAATAAATAAATCCGACTATCTACCTCAACGTCACAACGAAGATCCCCCATATTCATTGCTGCTGGTTTCCCCCAAAAAAGTCAATCCAAAGGGAAGTAGCCAATCAGATCGATAACCAACCAATCAATAAGCTCCAATTTTGTTCAAGCTGTGGACCAGCCCCCAATTTTGTTACGATTTCGTAACGTACCAGCAGCAAGAGATTATACACTGAGTTGGGTTTTAATGTTAAAACCACTATCTTAATTATTATCTACTTACAATATAGTAACTTAAACAAGATAAACAAAAGTTAACAGAGTTATATATATATATATATATATATATATATATACACACACACCTATATGTGTGTGTGTGTGTGTTTGGCTTCCAAACTATCAGCTTAGGAACAGTTATTAAACTCTTAAAACGGCAAGTTCATAAGGTTCAGTAATCCACGGAATAAATGATGGTAGAGAGATTTATAATCCACATAGAAGTAGGTAGGGAAAGGCCGATACGAAGAATTACAGGTTCCACGCGGGTAAAACGAAATAACAGTCGCCAAAGATCCTGTCCTTCGAGTCGTTCCGAAATCCACTTAGAAATATCACCAGGTGACAGTCACAGGAATATCGTCTTCAAGTGGTTACCACAGAACACCCCGATTCCAGGTAAGGGCCAACAAAAGTGATACCACAGGATACTCCAGCAAATCCACACATATGGATGATACAAAACTGACAGTCACACATCCGTTGTGCACTGCGTGCCGATGATCAACCCAACCTTTTACGCTCTTACGATTACAGCAACAAACTGGTTCAAACAGCTTTTCCGTTCTCTCTCTCTCTCTCTCTCTCCTCTCTCTCTCCTCTCTCTCATCTCTCTCTCCTCTCTCTCTCTCTCCTCTCTCATCTCTCTCTCTCCTCTCTCTCTCCTCTCTCTCTCTCTCCTCTCTCTCTCTCTCTCTCTCTCTCTCTCTCTCTCTCTCTCCCTCTCTCCCTCTCTCTCTCTCGCTCTCTCTCGCTCTCTCTCTCTCCTCCACTTCCTCCTCCTCCTCCTCCTCCTCCTTCCCCCCGCCACCCTATCTCCGTATGTTTTTAATTCTGCAGCAGGCGGTGATTGACGTGATAGACCCGCCTCACTCAGGCGCTTAAAGTAATACTCACAGTACAAGCCTGCGTCTCTCCTAACACCTGTGACAGCGCTCCGTGTAGATGTGCTCAACGGTGTGAACGGCATTACCCTGAGGGAATTAGCCGTATCTCCTAACCTTTTGTGTGATTTACATTCAAAGTAATTTGGATTTTCATATCATATGCTACCAATAAATCCGCTCTTCAGAAAACCTCTGAAGAAGTTTTGTCGAAGTTTTAGATGCCGATTCTATGGAAGTAGAAGCGCTGTCACGATTTCTTCGTAATTGCACTCACGTGCTGGACCTGGGGACACATCCTCTGAAATGGTAACAGCATGTGATGACCCTCTCCACCTGTGATCCTCCGATGAGGACTGGTTCAGGGATCCACGGGTTCATCTTCCTGAAGTCAATAATCAGCTTCATGGCCTCGCTGACATTGAGTGAGTTGTTGGCACTACTCCGACAGATTTTCAGTCTCCCTTCTCTATGCTGATTTGTGACCAGCTTTGATTCATCCAATGACAGTGGTGTCTTCAGCAAAATTAAATGTGACATTGGAGCTGTGCATAGCCTCAAAGACAGAAAGCACAAAAAATCAAGCAAAGGGAATAAGCATACAACCCTACGGTATACCCGTACTGATGGCTATTCTGGCGATTTGTTTGCGAATCTGAACTGACTGGGGTCTGCTACTGAAGAAATCGAGGATCCAATTGCAGAGTAAGGTTCTGACACCAGGTTCTTGCAACTTATTGATTATATTTGTTGGATGACATATTGAATGCTGAGCTGCACTGGATGAACAGCATCCTGATGTATGCGTCTTCGGTGTCCAGATGTTCCAGGGTTTGAACCTTGTTTGACAAGGGTTTGACAAGGTTCCGTACGGTATAATATTGAAGTAGTAAAATGGGTTCAACAGTGGCTAGATGGGAGATGCCAGAGAGTACAGATGTGTAACTGTTTGTCAGGTTGGAGGCCAGTGACTAATGGTGTGCCTTAGGAATCTGTATTGGGTCCAATGTTGTTTGTCATATACATTAATGATCTGGATGATGGGGTGGTATATTGGATTAGTAGGTATGCAGATGATACTACAGTACGTGGCATTGTGGATAATGAAGTAGGTTTTCAAAGCTACACAGCACAAAGAGTGAATTAGGCCAGTTAGAAGAGTGGGCTGAACGATGACAGATGGATTTTAACGCTGATAAGTGTGAGGTGCTACACTTTGGTAGGAATAATCTAAATAGGACATACATGGTCAATGGTAGGGCATTGAAGAATGCAGTAGAACAGAGTAATCTAGGAATAATGGTGCATAGTTCCCGGAAGGTGGTATTTCATGTGGATAGGGTGGTGAAGAAAGCTTTTGGTATGCCGGCCTTTACAGATCAGAGCATTGAGTATAGGAGTTGGGATGTAATGTTATAATTGTACAAGGCATTGATAAGGCCAAACTTGGAGTATTGTGTACAGTTCTGGTCACCGAATTATAGGAAAGATGTCAACAAAATAGAGAGAGTACAGAGAAGATTTACTAGAATGATACCTGGGTTTCAGCACCTAAGTTACAGGGAAAGGTTGAACAAGTTATTTCTTTATTCTTTTCAACGTAGAATGTTGAGGGGAGACTTGATAGAGGTATTTAAAATTGTGAGCTGGATAGATCGAGTTGACGTGGATAGGCTTTTTCCTTTGAGAGTAAGGGAGATTCAAACAAGAGGACATGATTTGAGAGTTAGGGGGCAAAAGTTTAAGGGTAGCACGAGGGAGAATTTCTTTACTCAGAGAGTGGTAGCTGCGTGGATTGTGCTTCCAGTAGAAGTGGTAGAGGCAGGTTTGATATTGTCATTTAAAGTTAAATTGGATAGGTATATGGACAGGAAAGGAATGGAGGGTTATGGGCTGAGTGCGGGCCAGTGGAACTTGGTGAGAGTAAGCGTTCGGCACGGACTAGAAGGGCCAATCTCTGTTTCAGTGCTGTAATTGTTATTTGGCTGAGTGAAGAGCCAATGAAATTGAGACTGCTGTGGACCTGCTGTGACGGTAGGTAAACTGGAGCGGATCTGAGTCGTGTCTCAGACAGGAGTTGATATGCTTCATCAACAAACTCTCAATGCATTTTGTCACAGTGGATGTAAATGCTACTGGACGATTGTCATTGAGGCAGGTGACCACGTTCTCCTCAGGCACCGCTATAATTAAAGCCTGTTTGAAGCAGGCAGGCAACTCAGAGCGCGTAAGCGAGAGGTTAAAAATATCGGTGAAAGCTGCAGACAGTTATCAGCACGGGTTATTTTTTTTCTCGTCCAGGTGCTCAGTCTGGGCCGGATGCTTTTGATCTGTTCACCTTCCTGAGCGATGCTGTCATGTCAGCCATGAGGCAGACATCATACCGTCTTCTAGGGTTTGGGAGTTCTTAACGTTTCCTCCATGACGGTCAAAGCGAGCTTAGAGGGCATTGGAATCATGTGGAAGCAATGCCTTGCTTTCACCTGTGTCTCTTGGCCTCACCTTGTAGGAAGTGATCGCATTCAAGGCCTGCCACAGCTGCCGAGCGTTTGTCAGTGATTCAGGTTTGACCCTCAGCAGATTGCGGATCTGATAGCTCAGCCAGGGAGTGTGATTGGGGAAGACTCGGTGGATGACTTGGTGGGGACACACTCATCTACGACTGTTTTTATAAAGTCCGTGACAACCACGGTGATGATCATTCAGATCCTCTGATAAATCCCTAAGCACGGCCAAGTTCATCGACTCAAAGCAATCGTACAGCCGCTCCCCTGCCTCCAGCGACCACCTTTTTGTTGTCTAGTCTCTGGATCCTTGTGTGTTGCTGCCTGAACGCAGGGAGGAGATGTACAGCCTAATAATCAGATTTCCCGAAATGCGTTCTCAGAACAGTAGCCTTCCTAACCGCACTGTCGCATTGTTCGTGTGTTTGTGACCCTTGGAGCTGCAGGTAACATTCTGAGGATATTTGGACAGAGATTCTGTCAAACAAGCCTGAATACAGGGAGGAGATACACAGGCAACAGATCTGATTTCCCCCGAAACACGGTCTAGAAACATGCGGCTTTCCGAATCCTACTAACGCAGTGTTCAGTTGTTTTGTGACCTTTGGAGCTGCAGGTAACATTCTGAAGATAGCTCCAAACAAGCCTGAGTGAAGTCACTGAAGATTTGAACGGAATCAAGCTAGACTGCTTCTTCTTTGCTAATGTCATCATTCAACTTCTCGAGTGCTGGTTTAACGTAGACATTTGGCGGCATGTTAACTGCAGACAGGATCACGAAGATGAACTCTCTTGGTAAGTCGAATGGTCGGCATTTAATCATCAGAAGTTCCATCTCGGAGGAACAAGAGAGTGACAAGACTGTTGTGCCATAGTCCCTCAAAAAGTTTATTCAGAAACACAGAACTTTACCTTTTGACTTATCAGAATCAGCGGTCCAGTCCATTCTGCGTATGGACAAACCTTCGGGTCTTATCGATGCTTTAGGAGTAGGCCATATCTCCGCAAAACACGGAACGTAGAAATTTCTGATTTCCCTCTGATACCGTAATCTCGCCCTCAATTTTTGTTCTCCAGGCTATGTACATTTGCTAATAAAATGTAAGGGTAGAAGGGGATTCTTTCCTCTACGGTTTAGCCCTCCTTCCTCCCACTCTTACGGCTATGATGACGTACATTCTACCGCTTAAAGGTGCTCTACCTGTATGCTTGAGAGTTAAGCCAGCCGATTCCTTCAGAGGATCGTGAAATTGTTGTTTCATTAACACGGTTCAAAAGTACCGTACACCTTAAAGTGAATATTCAAGCTGTATATTGTCCTGAGATTAGTTCAGAGAAGAGAATATTTAGAAGTTTTGTAAGCTGCCGGAACACGCCGTTGTGATCCACGAGCACCATCTCACACAAATGATGTTTTTCGAATTGATCACTAGGTGTTGGCTGAGAAGTTGAAGAAACGAAGCGAAGTGACGGACCTTTTCTTTCTCATTATTGGAGAAGATGAGTGTTTCCCATGTATGTAAACTTATCTGTGAAACATGTCTCGGATGATCTCATCAGTGAAGCTTTGCGAAACAGCTGGAATGTTGAAAAGTCCTAGTGATCAGTGGATATTATGAACTAGGTCTTCCATTCACCCATATCCCTCCCCGCCACCCACACCCCAGCCCCGGCGGCTGCTGATCAAGTTGCACACTGTCCATAGTATCATTTATGTGAACGCGAGAACCCGTGGTGTGTTTCGAATTTGTTCATATAAAGGGTTGAGTAGAAGTTCCTACTGGTGATTTTGTTGAAGCCACGTTAGTCACTGCAGGGACACAGATCCTGCACAGGCTGGAGATCTGGATGACCAATGGAACCGTGCTTTGGCGCTTCGGCGATGACGTCATTGATGGTTATTGGCTTGGGTCTCAGAAGGAGAGGGTGAGAACATTCTGCTGCGGCAAGGAGTGGTGCCCAGAAGGCGGTCGATTGCGCAGTCATGTATGAGGTTGACAGGGTGCTTACTTTCTTTTACTGAAGGCGGCAGCACATACAAAATGCTGCGGGAGCTCCGCAGATCCGGCAGCATCCATGGAAATGAACAAACATTTGGCGTTTCAGGTCGCGAAGGTTCATCAGGCTTGGGAAGAGGTGGGAAGAAGGCAGAATAAGAGGACTGGGGGAGGGAGGGGATGACAAGCTAGAAGGCGATAGTTGGTCAGGTGGACGGGGTTGGGGGACGAAATAAGTGGCTGGGAAATAATAAGTGGAAAAGCCAAAGGAGAAGATAGAATTTGTTAGGAGAAGGGTTTGAATACTAGGATAAAGGGTAGGAGCAGGGCCACGGGGTGGGGGCGGGGAGGGGAGGTTAAGAGATCGGTGTGGAGAAGAGCTAAAAGACCAGAAGACCAGAAGAGGGAAGGGTAAAGGGAAAATTGGAAGTCAGGGAATTCGATGCCAATGTCTTCAGAATGGAGGCTACCTGGACTGAAAATGAGATGTAGCTCATCCAAACTGCAAGAGGCCTCATTACGGCAGAACAGGAGGCGATGGACCGACATGTCGAAGCGGGAATGAGGATAGAATTTGAAATGGTTGGCCACCAGGAATTCTACCTTCATTGATGGAGCTGAGATTCTCGACAAGATGATAACCGATTTAATTAAAGGTCTGTATGCGTTCGAGATCTACATAAGCCTAGATGCCACATTAGTTTAAGGTTCATTATTATCACAGGCACGTACAAACAGCATATTCTTTTTACTATTTCTATTACAAGATCCTTAACCGAGACAATTCTCAAAGTCAGCACAGCAGCCCAATGACAGTTTAGCATTGTTCTATGGTGATAAAGTCTGTGGAGTCTCGGAATGGAGAAGATCAACAATAACGATCATGAAACCGAGAGATGAGGCTGAGAGTGTTTCACAAGAACATTCACTGACTTCTCCAATCGTCATTTCTTCATCTGTGGGATTTGGTAATTTCGTGTCAAGCTATCCACAGCTCATCACAAATGGGATTCTACTTCATTTGCATCATGTTTATTTTTACCCCAGCTGCTGGAAGACAGGTCAGCCTTGTGTAGTATTGAATATTCAGTGTACTGGAGCGAGTATAAATGAATGATCGTGGATATTCATCAGCTCAGAGTTTCTTCAGCGAGATCGCGGGCGGCTGGAAGACAGCCGATTCTCACGCAGCATGCTCGAAATATTTTATCGTGTTAGAAAGATATACTTCATGATCATTTCCGTTATTGGATTCCCTGGTAAGAATTTTGGCGAACTATCATTTGCGGTTCTGTATGCGCGGTCTTTGGACTCATTCATTTACCGGCAGCGTTGTGATGCCGGTGTATCACTGAGTGCGGTGCAGACATTGTGACAAAACGCTGAGTTCGTGCAGCGGTAGATTATCGGAGTTTACTTGGACAGCGGTTTTGAGTTATCAATCGAAACCCGCTCTCAAAGTAAACTCCGATAATCCAGCGCGCTCGTAACCTGCTCGGTGTTATTGCGTATCAATGGCGCAACATGGTTTAAATTCAGATTTAACAGTATGGCGCCATGTTTTAAGAAATTGAAGGTAACGCGGGAAATAAATTGACGTTGTAGACATCATTTGTCTGTTCGATCCCGAAACCTCGGGAGTTTCGGAAATAAGCGTCTAAGCGCGTTTTACTGTGCCAGGTTTTGTTTCCGTGTCCTGTTCCGTGAAGTGAAGAGGGAGTTAAGATCCAGACCAGCGGGGTCCATTAGAGGTGAGACGGCGTAAGGCTTATGCGATACTCCGCTCCGGAACAATAGCATCGAACCATTTAGAATCCTGCTGCAGCAATTTGGATCAACTCCTGAAGAAGCAGATGTTTTGAAATACCTATATTATCTGCGGTGTTTTAAACACTAACGTGTAAAGTAGTTGAAAAGGTCAGCGAGCCAGGCAGAATATCGAAATGCGAAAATCGAGCTTTCTGATGGAGATCCTTGATGCAGGGTGAAGGAAACGCGGCTTGCATTGCAGCAGTTAAAAGAAGCGAACTAAGTGGGGACTCGTTGGGCGGCTGCACAACGGGGAGTCTAGAAGGAGACGAAGGTGGTGGAAATGAAGTTGCTCTGAGAAGATTGCCGAGGCTTTCAGGGAATACACGTCAGTTGAAAACCTGATGGTTTAAAATTTAGAATGATTTCCCCCAAAGCGCCCACGGGGACCAGTTGACAATGGCTCCTTCAGAAACTCTGCGCCCCTGTCAGTACTGTGTACCCAACGATTTCACCCAATATGCACTCATGAGAGTCGTTTGCGTTTCCCGCTTTACACCTTTTAAACTCCGGAAATGAGTTGTCTGTAAAGTTTCATTGTTCTCAGTTTCCTACTTATCTCTGTCTTGTGACTCAGGGAACGGAAAGACAGTAATTTATTCATTCTTTTTTTCTCTTCCCCCAGTGAATTTAACTGCGATTGTGATCCTGTCCCGGGGAAAGTGCGGCCTCTCTACCTGCACCACTCGCTACCTGGTGGCCATGGCAGCGGCGGATCTACTAATCATCATCTTTCGTGTTACATTGTGGCGGGTCAGTTATTATTACTTTCCTGGACATCACCCCCGTATGCAGCGCGATCTCTGCCTTGGGTGTGGCGTTCACAAACTGTTCTGTCTGATTCACCGTCACTTTTACTTTTGATCGGTTTGTCGCCATCTGTTGCCAGAAGTGGAAAGCAAAGTATTGCACCGGGAAAACTGCGGCTGTGGTTCTGACAACAACTGGCGTTCTGCTCTGTTTTATAAATGTGCCCTACTTCTTTATATATTATCCTGTGAAAGTGATTGACAATATACCCTGGGACTTTATTCCAAAGGCCGGCTACTATACGGATCCCGGGTGGGTAGGATTTTGCTGGTTTTCTACTGTTCTAACGCCATTACTCCTGTTCGTTTTAATACTCCTGCTCAACGCTCTGACAATCAGACACATTTTAGTGACTAGTCGCGTCCGTAAGGGGCTGAAGGGTCAGAGAAAAGCGGAGAACCGCAGTGACCCGGAGATGGAGAGCAGAAGGAGGTCTGTGATCTTACTTCTCACCGTCTCCGGAAGCTTCATCATCCTCTGTTCGGTGACAGTTGCCGAATTTCTTTATTACATTTTTGCCGGATTGAATCAAAATAATTACAGCGATTCGGAAAACATATTTGAAGACACTGGAGAGATGTTGTTGATATTAAGTTGTTGCACAAACACGTTTATTTATGGAGTAACTCAATCCAAGTTCAGAGAGCAGTTCATCAGCGCAGCGAAATATCCGCTCATGGCAACTTTTAAATTCATCAATAAACAAAATATTTAAATTCTTTCCAGAGGCGGTGGTGGTGTTTTCCATCTTGACACGACAGAATCGGCGGCCATCGGAGAACGTGTCAGCGGGAGAATCCCGAATGCGGCACCACACAGCAACAGACCCCGTGGCACCCGAAGCCTGTGACCTCCGCCTCCTAACAATTCTTAAATGCATCCTAACATTAATCTTCATTTTTCCACATATTCCAGCTCTCCTCACCTCTGCACCGCTTTGGGTAATAAGTCCCTCACCTCAGTGTAAATACTCATTGTCAAGTGACCTACAAAGCCGTTGCATCTCGGTGACGGAAACAACACAATTCAACTGGCGGAAATGCTGCCGTCACTATGGAGACCCGGCGGAATTCACTGAGCGGTCAGATCGGACCTGTTCTCGGATTACTCAGATTGAGCAGGCAGCGCCGGCACAGAGAGTTCACTGATTGCGTTCTACAACGGCACACCCTTCAATACCTTCTCAGCAGACAACATCGATATCCTGACTTCAACTGCCGAGGTTACTTGTGTTCAGTAAGAGGGAATGAACTTCGTGATGTGGCTACCAGTGCGGGGAATATCTCCCCAATGTCGACTAATCATCTGAAAAGTCGAATTACAAAGGTGATTGCATGACTTTATGAGGAGGGAGCCTTCCTTTCTCAATTCCCTGCGTGTTTCTAATCTGTATCGAAGCGGTTTAATGAACACAACGCGGCAGAGTCCGCCAATAGGCACTTTAGTGAGTCTTTAGGCGAAAACCCGAAGGTTAATTCAGACGGCATGGGGTAACCACAGGACTTAGGAGCAGAACTGGACCATTCGATCCATCGAGCTCTTCCGTCTATCCTTTCTAAGTGATCTGTTCCTCAACCCCAATCTGCTTCCTCCCATAAACACTTAGGGCCCTCGCCAATCAAAAAATTAAACCAATTTTCATCGCTGCACCCAATGACTTTGGGTCCACATTTTCTGTGGCAGTTAATCGGAGTTCTCTTGAAGTGAGTGCCCGCACTGGATTTGTCTTCGTTACAACGAATTATCCTGTAAGGTAGCCTTCAGGGAAGCTGGAACAACGGCTCATACGTTTCTATGCATCTTCTATTTCTGAATTTCCCCCCGTTAAAAACCTATCTACACATAAATCCTTGGTCCCAAAGTGCATGCCCCACAGCTCCATACACTGTATTCCACCTGTCACTGCTTTGCCCACTCTGTCAAACTGAAACCCTGCCGGCGACAATACTTGTCTCTGCAGGTAAATCCTAACCATCTGAATCCTATCTATTAGCTGACTCTGCGTTATTGAAAAGCTCCTCTGCCCGTCGGACCCAGGTTTATCTCTGCTTCCTGATATAACGAAATATTATCGATCTCCCAGTATTTTGATAGATTACATTTTGGAAAATTGGGCACAAAGATCACTACCAAGGGCACAACAATCTGTGCTCTTATTTATTGCATTATCCAGTGTTAAAGATGGCCACGATCTGAAGACATTCATGACTAACTCCAACACTTCATCCATTCTAGAGCTGATATGCCTCAGATAGCGCAGTCCCCTCCAAACTATGTCGGTCTCACGAGTCAATGTTGATGAGATGTATTCATTTAATACTTGTATGTGTTTTTTTTGTGGTTCTACATTAGATAGCCCTTCACACTAACGGTGTCTATTCCACACTCACACCCGACACCCAAGTATGAAGTTACCCATTAATCTCAAATATACAGTGTGCAAATCTACAGTTAAGTGCAGTGTAGCATGGGCATCCATTACCATTAATACACCGTACTGTTCAAAATATACGGGCACTTATATGGAGCCAGGGTGCCGGAGAGTTTTTCACAGTGCGGTACTTGTCAACACGGAGAGGTGAGCGGGATAGTAAATCTTCAATTCTAGTCTTTCCCTCTGCCTTTCCAGTTCTGATGGGTCTCGGCTAGAAGTCCCACCAATAGATGCTGTCTGACCTGCCGAGCTCCCCCACACATCATGTGCATCGCTCTAGATTTCCATCAGCTGCGGTACATCTTGTGTCTTTGTAAATCCGTCGGGATCTAAGGATGTTGCGTACGGGGAGGGTGGAGCTCCGCTGGAGGGGTAGCAGGTAGCAGGGAAGTAGTGCCGGGTGTGAGGGAGGAGTTGGTGCGGGTGCTGCCTCACCCAGCCATGGGATACCAGGCAAGGACATTTAATTACAAACTATTTATCGATCATTACGGAATGCCTGTCTGGCGCTTTACGTTCCGCCCCCTCTCGACCATGAATCCACTGTCCCTGCCCCCTTTCCACTCTCAGTCGACAATAGAGACACATATCAGACTCAGATTTATCATCAGTCACATATGTCATGAAATTGGTTTTGATGTTTGAACTTCCATTTCCTTGTCCGTCTTCTCATAAGTATTCTTGAGAACCCGGTCACTCTTTCTGAATGTCCTAACCCTACTCACCCGTGGAAGGTAATCACCACGTACCTCAATATTGACCCCTATCAGCCCTTTGCTGTCCATCTGAAAATCAGATCAATGTCATCCGATAACCAATGATCCATTGGCGTTTTATGCAAAAATATCTAGTCACGTGGCATGCTCCTCTTGTGTGCTGTTCATTTCAGAAGATTCAACAGATAAGTACATCAAGGAGACACATCAGGACAACAAAAACAGAATTTACAATTGTCAGTGTTGGATCAAATCTCATGAATGCGGGCGCTCTGTAAGTTTATTCATTTGCATTGACTGGAAGATCCTGTGTGCGGTGACTGAATGACTTTGCTTCATACTGGTGTGAACTTCGAGCGTTGTTGGTTTACCACGTGACGGACTGCATCAATTTGATGCACACACAAAATGCTGGAGGATCTCAGCAGGTCGGGCAGCATTTATCAAAATGAATAAACAGTTGACCTTTCAGGCCCCGACACAGCTTCAGCCAGCAAAACGAAGGGGAAAACGCCAGGACAAAAAGTTTCGGGGAGGGGGAAGAGGACAAGCTGGAATGCTCGACGTCTCAGTACGTCGGACAGAATCTATGGAAATGAATAAGCAGTTGAAGTTTACACATAAGAACATGTGAGCAGAAATAGGCCATTCATCCCATCGAGTCTGCTCCGCCATTCCATCATGGCTGATCCCGGATCCCGCTCAAACCCATACACCTGCCTTCTCCCCAAATCCTTTGATTTCATGACCAATCAGGAAAGGACCATCTTCCACCTTAAGCATACGCACGGAGTTGGCGCATGCCAACCGCAGTCCATGAAAAAACATTCAACAGCTTCACTTCTCTCTGCCTCAAACAAATCCTCCTTACCTCTGTTCTGAAAGGTCACTCCCCAATTCTGAGGCTGTGCCCTCTAGTTCTGGATTTCTCCACCAGAGAAAACATCCTCTCCATATCCACCCTATCTCGTCCTTTCAACCTAACTGTGTTCAGGCCATAGAGATGGGGCGTTAATTGGACTGAATAACGGTATTTCTCCACCAACCTGAGAATGGCCTTAGACTGGCAGAAGAGGAGTCTATGGAACGAAATGCCAGGGTTAAATGGGGATAAAAATTGAAATCTTTAGCCATGAATGTTTGGAAGTGAATAAACAGTTGATTGTTCGGCCCGCGACTCTTCAGCAGGGCTGGAAAGTAAGGTGGAAGATGCCAGAATAAGATCGTTGGGGAAGGAGGAGGAAGACATTTTTTGAGGATGTAACCAGGAAGTTGGACGGGGGAGATCCAGTGGATGTAATGTACCTCGATTTTCAGCAGGCATTTGATAAGGTCCCACATAGGAGATTGGTGGGTAAAATCAAAGCTCAGGGCATCGGGGGGAAGACATTGACATGGATGGAAAACTGGTTGGCAGATAGAAAGCAAAGGGTAGCGGTGAATGGGTGTTTCTCGGAATGGCAGGTGGTGACTTGTGGGGTGCCACAGGGCTCGGTATTGGGACCACAGCTGTTTACGATTTACGTCAACGATTTAGATGAAAGCATTGAGAATAACATCAGCAAATTTACTGATGATACTCAGCTGGGTGGCAGTGTGACATGTGATGAGTATGTTAGGAGAATTCAGGTTGACTTGGATAGGCTGGGTGAGTGGGCAGATACTTGGCAGATGATGTTTAATGTGAATAACTGTGAGGTTATCCACTTTGGGAGTAAGAACAGGAAGGCGATTATTATCTGAACGGTGTAGAGTTAGGTAAGGGAGAAATGCAAAGAGATCTAGGAGTCCTTGTTCATCAGTCACTGAAGGTGAATGAGCAAGTGCAGCAGGCAGTGAAGAAGGCTAATAGAATGTTGGCCTTTATTACAAAGGGAATTAAGTACAAGAACAAGGAAATCCTCTTGCATTTGTACAGAGCCCTGGTGAGACCACACCTGGAGTATTGTGTACAGTTTTGGTCTCCAGGGTTAAGGAAGGACATCCTGGCTGTAGAGGAAGTGCAGCGTAGATTCACGAGGTTAATTCCTGGGATGTCTGGACTGTCTTACGCAGAGAGGTTAGGGAGACTAGGCTTGTGCACGCTGGAATTAAGGAGATTGAGAGGGGATCTGATTGAAACATATAAGGTTATTAAGGGATTGTACAAGATAGAGGCAGGAAATATGTTCCAGATGCTGGGAGAGTCCAGTACCAGAGGGCATGGTTTGAGAATAAGGGGTAGGTCATTTAGGACAGAGTTAAGGAAAAACAACTTCTCCCAGAGAGTTGTGGGGGTCTGGAATGCACTGCCTCGGAAGGTAGTGGAGGCCAATTCTCTGGATGCTTTCAAGAAGGAGCTAGATAGGTATCTTATGGGATCAAGGGATATGGGGACAAGGCAGGAACCAGGCATTGATAGTAGATGATCAGCCATGATCTCAAAATGGCGGTGCAGGCTGGAAGGGCCGAATGGTCTACTTCTGCACCTATTGTCTATTGTCTATTGTCTATAAATCAGAAAGGTGATAGTTGAAGCCAGATGGTTGGGGAATGTAGACGACATGAGTGACTGGGAAGTTATCAGTGGAGAAGGCAAAGAGCTCGGGAAGGATGAATCAGACGTGAGAGGAGAGTAATCATGCGAGAAGGGGAAGGAGGAGGGGCATCGGGAGAAGTGGTAGGAAAATGAGGAGAAGCATAAGAGGCCAGAGTGGGGAATTGAGGAAAATGGAAAGTGGAGGGGAAAACACTGGAAAATAGAGATAACCATGTTCATGCCATACCATTTGTGGTTACCAAGGCGGAATACAAGGGGTTACTCCTTCCGCCTGTGAGTGGCCTCATCGTGGCACGAGGAGTTCATGTCTCACCGGGAATGGAGACAGGAATTGAGGTGGTTGGACACTGGGAATTCCGCTTCTGTTGATGGAGCTCAGGTACTCGTCGGAGCCTTAATGAACTTGAATAAGGGTCGCGGCCAGAAACGTCGACTGTTTAGTCATTTCAAAAGGTGCTGCCTAACCTGTTGAATACTTCCAGCATTTTGTGTGTGTTGCAAATAATTTGCTTAACGGTTTGAATGCGTTCCGTATCTGCGTAAGCCCGGATGCGATACTTGTTTAAGGCTCTTCACTGTATTACAGGAACGTACAAACAACATGTTCTTGTTTATATTTCTATTGCTGTGATCTATAACCGAGACAATTGGCAGGGTGAAACGGAGCAGCCCAATGGCAGTATCGCACCGGCCTGTGATGACAAATCTAGGAATGCACAACAACCTCTACTGACTTTTGGAATCGTCATTTCTTCGTCTCTAAGATTTTGCAATTTCCTCTCAAATTAACCATACCAGTTGACAATTGGGATTTTATCTCAATGACATCATGTTTATTTTTTACCCTGGCTGTTGGAAGACAAGTCAGCCTTGTGTAGTATTGAATATTCAGTGTGCTGGAGCGAGTATAAATGGGTGACAGTGGAGATACATCAGCTCAGAGTTTCTTCAGCAAGATGACAGGGAGCTGGAAGACAGGCTGAATCTCAGAGAACACAGCATGCTTGAAACATTTTACCGAGTGAGGAAGATATGGTATATGATCGTTGCCGTTATTGGTGTTCCGGGTAAGAACATGGGCGAACTAACATTTGCTGTTCTAAGTGCGCTGTATTTGGACTCGTTCGGTTACCGACAGCGTGGTGATGCCGGTGTATCAGAGAGTGCGGTGCAGACATTGTGACAAAATTCTTGTGTTGGTTTAGAAGTTCACTTGCAGATTAATCCGTGGCCTCGGCTGAAAAAATAATTCGGCAGTTGAAACAGATGTAGAGTGGAAGATGGGTGAGGTGGATTCATTTTCTGGATTCAAGTCACAAGTTCATCTTTTGATTTATGAAAAGGCAAAGCCATTGTAACAGTAAATGCCGGTAATACAACGTTCTCGGCACCTGTGCGAGCTACTTGGTGTCATTTAGAATAATGTTGCAGAAGTTTGGAGAAACCCCAAAAGAGGCAGATGCTTTGAAGTAGCTATACTGTCGTTCCTTTGGAAATTGGATGGTTTCAGCACTACCATCCAAAATACCCGACACATTTAGCGGGTCAGGGAAAATCTTTAAAAGCGAAAATTGAACTTTTCTGATCAAAGTGAAGGAACCGCGGCCAAACGCAGTTGCAGAAATTTTTAAACAGCGAACCAAGCGAGACAAACTGGAGCTGGGGAGGGGACGAGGACATGTGAACGTGGGAAATAAATTTGCTTTGAACTTTGTGAATGGACCGAAGGGAGGGAGTGGGGTTTCACTGTATGGGGAGATCCCAGAACATAAGTGACAGGAACCGGGCAGTCATCATCGCCGAGCAAGTTGCCGAGGTATCCAGGTTTACACATCAATCGAAAACCTGATGGTGGGAGATTTATATTGATTTCTCCAAACCGCCCTCGACGAGCAGTTACAATGCCTCCTTCCCGAACTCTGATTTCTTCCAGTACCGAGTACCATAACCTGTCACCCGGCGTGCACGGGTGTGAGGCATTTGCGACTCACGCTTTACATCTTTGAAACTTCCTCCAATGAGTTGTCGGCAAAGTTTGATTGTTTGCAATTTCCAGCTTATCTCTACCCTTAGACCCACGCAGCCGTGAGATAGCAATTCGCTCATTCTTTATTTTGCTGTTTCTCCAGTGAATTTAACGGCGACTGTGATCCTGTCCCGCGGAAAGTGCGGCCTCTCCACCTGCACCACTCGCTACCTGGTGGCCATGGCAACGTCGGATCTACTAACCATCATCTTTGATGTAACACTGTGGCAGATCAGTTATTATTACTTCCCCGGGACTTTCCTGGACATCACCCCCGTGTGCAGTGTGATCTCTGTCCTGGCAGAGGCAGCCACTGACTGTTCTGTCTGGTTCACCGTCATGTTTACATTTGATCGATTTGTCGCCATCAATTGCCAGAAGCGGAAAACAAAGTATTGCACCGGGAAAACTGCGGCTGTGGTTCTGACAACAACCGGCGTTCTGCTGTCTTTTAAAAATGTCCCCTTCTTCTTTATATATGGTCCTTTGAAAGTGATTAACAATATACCCTGGGACTGTAAACCGAAGCCCGGATACTATACGGATCATGGGTGGATGGGATATAGATGGCTTTCTACCGTTCTAACGCCATTACTCCCGTTCGTGTTAATAATGCTGTTCAACGCTCTGACAGTCAGACACATTTTAGTGAGTTGTCGCGTCCGTCAGGGGCTGAGAGGTCAGATTAACTCGGAGAACCGCAGTGACCCGGAGATGGAGAGCAGGAGGAGGTCTGTGATCTTACTTCTCACCATCTCCGGAAGCTTCATCATCCTGTGGTCGGTGGATGTTGCCGAATTCCTTTATTACACCATTGCTGGAGTGGATCCAAATAATTACAGTGATTCTGAATTAATATTTCAACAATCGGCATATATGTTGGTGATATTAAGCTGCTGCACAAACACGTTTATTTATGGGGTAACTCAGTCCAAGTTCAGAGAGCAGTTCCTCAGCGCAGCGAAATATCTGCTCACGTCAATTATTCAACTAATTAATAAACAAAATATCTAAGCTCTTCTCAGAGGCTGTTCCAGTGTTTTCCATCCTGACACTATGGAACTGGCGGTCATCAGAAAACATGCCCGCGGGGAGAATAAAACTGGTTAAATGCCCGAGGGAGACTAAACATAGGCACAGTCACCCGCAGCCCCGGACGTGGACTACCCACCAATGATTAACCTCACACACCCACTTATTTCTATTGCACCACATTCCCGCCCCTGTCACTGCCACACCCCGAGCGTATTTGGACATTGGTCTATCTCTGAAGGCGTCTTACATGAAATTATTCCTCATTTCCCTAGGTACAAAGAATTTCAATAAATTCAACAACTGAGAATCGGCCAAAGGTCAGTTTAGTAAGGCTTTGGGCGAAGGCCAGGTGGTAAATCCAAACAACACGGGGTAAGACCATGAAAACACTGGGTAGAGGAGCCGGATTGGGCCATTCGGTCCATCAGGCTCTGACAGGTGGTCGCGGTGTTTTCCATCTTGACACGTCAGAACTGGCGGTCATCGGAGAACGCGGCCGCGGGGAGAATAAACCTGGTTTAGAGACCGAGAGAGACACAACACAGGCACACACCTTTCGTCATCCGTAGCCCCCGACGGGCACACCCTACCAATGATGAAGCGAACACTGCCGCTTATCTTTATTTTATCATTTTTCCGCCCTTGTCAGCGCCTCACTCCTTTGGACAATGAGTCCCGCACTCTAGCGTGATTGGCCATTGGTCAGGTGACCTACAAAGCCGTTTCTTCTCGGTGACAGAAAGGAAACGGAGCATCTAGCGGAAATGCTGCGTTCACAAGGAGATCGGTAGAATTCACTCTGAGCGGCCCAGAGATCAGATCGAGCCCGGCCCGTACTCACAGTGAGTAGGCAGAGCCGCAGAGATTCAGCTCATTACATCCAACATCGGCACGTCCTTCTAAACGCTATAAACAGTCAGCGTCCACGTAAACTTAACATCAACTGATCTTAACGTAAACGTAACTTAACGTTAACTGTGAGTGTGCCTGTGCAGAGTGAGTTGGTATCAGCTTTGTGATGTCTCCTCCTGCACAGGGACAGTATCAACAAGGTCTAATTATCATCTGCAGAAACTCTATTTCTGAATTGTCTTGCATGAATAAATGAAGAAGGTGCCTTTATTCCGCATTTCCCTGCATAACGAAGAATTTCAATAAATTCAACAACGCAGAGCCGGCCAATAGGCACTTTCAAAGGCTTTGAGCGAAGGCCAGATGGTTAATTCAGACAATAAAACTACATGGGATAAGACCACAGGACATAGGAGCAGAACTGGGCCACTCGTTCCATCGAGCACTTCGCCTTTCTTTCTCGGGGGGTCCGTTCGACAACTCCAAACTCTTTCGTTTTCCCAGAAACCGTTAGCCCCCTCACCAATCGAGAACCTTTAAACCTTTTCCCTCACCACACCCTATGGGTTGGTCTCCACACCTTCTACGGCATCGAATTCGAGTCCTGTTCACATGATAGGCACATGGAGCTTAGAAAAATAGAGGGCTATGGGTAAGCCTAGTAATTTCTAAGGTAGGGACATGTGCGGCACAACATTGTTGGCCGAAGTGTCTGTATTGTGCTGTAGGTTTTATATGTTTCTATGTTTCTACGCGCAAGGGGCCCAATCTGTACACCACACACTATCAAACTGCGCATGCGCGCCTGCCACTTTGTCCCAATCGACCTGATGGATACGTTCACATCCTTTCCATCTCCACGATACACTCCCTTCCCTCTTCCGACGTGATCCTCACTCCCTCTCTCCACGGCGATCACCTTCCCTGCGGCCGAATCTCTGATTGCACGGTTGCCCTGGCTGCCGGCGGGAGGTGGAGGGTCCCGGGGCGGACGCAGCCAGAGGCATAGCCAACCTCCTGTACAGTCTGGAGACGCAGCCGGTGCTCTGAGAACCCTGGACCCGGGTCGGATGGAGCTCAAGGAGAGTCGGGGAGGCAGAGTTTCCACCCTTGGCAAGGATCTGTCCGGGGACACGATAGACTATACGCTGGATCTACCAGCATTCCCCACCGGAACCTATTTCTTCTTCAACAGCAAAACCAACCGAAGCCTAGACTCCATTCCAGGGGCCCAAAGCACCCAAGGCTCCTTGGTGGCCTGTCGGTCCTACCGCAGACTTCTATTCCAGAAGTTCGTCGATGAAGGGTGAGGTAGATTGCTGTATGTTTTTAATTTAGCTCGACAGATATCTGTAACGATTTGTAGAATAACACAAATCCAAGACTTGTAAAATATAATCAAAAACTGTGATTCACACTGTTCCAGCAGTCTCCCTTCGTAAGCAAGGAACACACGCTAATACCATAGCCCTATACCAAAGTAGTCCTGTGCCCGTCAACTCCTCAAAGTCCGTCCGTCCCCAAACTAATTTCTTTGACCCGCTATCTCCCCACAGCTCCACGTCAGTCCCCAGACTAATCCCACTGTCCTGCTAATTCCCACTGTCCGTTGTCAGTCCCCAAAATAGTGCAAATATAATGCTATTAGGCTCAGACCTCGGAACGTAAATCGGGAAGGGGTGTCCTGGGGGAAATGCACAACGGAAATGTGGAGGTATTTTCGGCAGAACTTTCATGGGGTTCTGGATAGGTTTGTCCCATTGAGGCGGGTAAAGGATGGTAGGGTGAAGGAACCCTGGCTGACAACAGATATTGAACATCTGGAAAAGAGGAAGAAAGAAGATGATTTAGAGTTTAGGACGCAAGGGTCAAAAAGGCTGTCGTGAGTTACAAGGTACCTTATCAAATACCTTCCTGAATTCTATATACACTACATCTTCTGCTCTACCTTCATCAAGGTGTTTAGTCACATCCTCAAAAAATTCAATCAGGCCCGTAAGGGACAACATGCCTTTGACAAAGCTAAGCTGACTATTCCTAATCATATTATGCCTCTCCAAATGTTCATAAATCCTGCCTCTCAGGGTCTGTTTCATCAACTTACCAACCACTGAAGTAAGGCTCACTTGTCTATGATTTCCTGGGCTATCTCTACTCCATTTCTTCAACAAAGGAACAACAACCGCAACCCTACAATCCTCTGGAACCTCTCCCGTCTCCATTGATGATGCAAAGATCATCGCCAGAGTTTCAGCAATATCCTAATTATCCTCCCACAGTAGCGTGGGGTAGATCTCATCCGGTACCGAAGACTTATCCAACTTAATGCTTTCCAAAAGCTGCAGCACATGTTGTTTCTTAATATCTGCATGCTCAAGCTTTTCAGTCCACTGTAAGTCATCCCTATAATCGGCAAGATCTGTCCTGTGATCCCTTGCTTTTTTGTGATTTTTATAAATAATCTGTTTGAGGATGTGGAAGGCTGGAATCAGTAAGTTTGCAGATGATATGAAGGTTGGCAGAGTTGTGGATAGTGTATAGATTGTTGTAGGTTAAAACAGGACATTGACAGGATGCAGAACAGGGATGAGAAGTGGCAGATGGAGTTCAACCTGGAAAATTGAGGATTGAGTCACTTTTGAAGGTCGAATTTGAAGGTAGAATATAGGGTTAATGACAGGATTGTTAGCAGTGTGGTGGAACAGAGGGATGATAGGGTCCACACCTATAGATCCCTCAACCTTTCTTCACACGTTGATAGGGAGTTTAAGAATGCGGATTGGCTGTCGGCCTCAGTAGTCTGGGGCTTGAGCTGTGACTCTAAATATACCGGTCAGACCGCACTTGGAATATTGTATTCAGTTCTTAGCGCCTCGTTATAGGAAGGATGTGGAAACTATCGAGATGGTGCAGAGGAGATTTACCATGATGCTGCCTGGATTAGAGAGCATGTGCTGTGATGATAAATTGAGCGAGCGAGTGTGTTTCTTTTTGGAGAAAAGGCGGAAGAGAGCTGATTTGATATACACGACGATCAGAGGTATACAGTAGATTGAGTGGGCAGCTAGAGACTTTTGGAGACACGTCAAAAATGGTGGGCACGACCAGACATAATTATATAGTGAGTGGAGGAAAGTATGGGGGAGAGGATAAGCGTTATGGGAGGGTATTTAACTAGGGCAGGGCAAATTATGAAAGCATTACCACTAAGTTGAAAAGTCAGGTAGTTAAGTTGCGTCATTTAAAACTCTCGTTAGGCTACATCTGGAGTATTGCGTTCAACTCTGGTTTCCCCCATTCTCGAAGGGGAATCGAGGAGTTGAAGAGGGTGCAAATGCGGTTTGCAGGATATTGCCCGAATTAGATAGCGCGTGGTGGGACAAACTTGGGTTGTTTTCTCTGAAGCCGTGGACTTTGAGGCGAAATCTGATTGAGGTTTATAAGATCATGTGAAGTACAGTTAGAGTAGGCAGACAGTATCTCTTTTGAGGGGTTGAAATATCTACTACCAGAGAGCATGCATTCAATGTGAGAGGGGTAGGTTCAAAGGAGAAAGGCAACCTCTGTTTAGTTTAGTTTGCCATCTGATTACTGATCTACTTGGCCACTTTCAGAGAGCTAAACACATTGTGGGCTGAAGATAGAGTCTATTCTATGTTCTATGTCTATGTTCTATGACATTGTTCAGTCTACAATGTTTCAATGTGATTTTCGGTTCATTGTGTTGTTTTACCATACCAAAAGTTCCAGAAGCTTTTTCAGCATTTTGGCCATCTTCTTAAACCCATTCCTCATTTCCGCAACGGATTCTCTCATCACTCCCTGGGACTGGGAGCCTTTCCCCATCACCAGGCTGACGAAGAGCGGGGAATCCTCTGTCGGGGTTCCCTTCCCTGTGAGTTCTGTGATTTCCTGTAGACAATGAATGTGTTGAGTGACAGACTGAGGAAAGAGAATGGAGAAGACAATATCTGCTCAGTGATGGGACGTCCCAGTGACATCGATCATATGAACAGTCACTGGGCAGCCTCTACACTCATTCTGTAAATTACTGGGTTTGGTATTTAGCAGCAAAGCACATGACTGTGGAAATTACATATCAAAATATTGTTCGGGTCACAGAGAAGAAAGCAAAGAAACAGGCCCTTCGGTCTAGTTCACGCCAAAATGTTATTTTCTGCTTTGTTCCAACTGCCTGCATCAAAGCCCTTCGTACACCTCCCATTCTGTACTCATCAGAACTTCACGAATGTTGTAAATAAAATCTGCATCTACCACATATGATGCCAGCTCGTTCCACACTCTCGCCAACCTCTGAGTGAAGAAGCTCACCCCTCAGGTTCCACTAAAATATATCACCTCTCACCCTTAACCTATAACCTGTCGGGGTTCAGAGCAAAGACTGCGTGGAGAGGGAATGCAGGTGGGGAAGGTGCGGGAGGAGGGACACAGCTGCAGCGGGTAAGGGGAGAGCAACTGCAAGATGGAAACAAGGAGGGCCTAGACTTACTATCTGAATAAAACTAATTGCTTGAACTTACTTGCTGCAAAGATGCTAATTATATCCTGTACATTCTCAAAGGAATTATTGATGTAGATGAAAAGCAGCAATGTGTAACCCTGGGGAACACCACTAGACACGGGCCTCGAGTCCAATACACAGATCCCACCATCACTCTCTGGTTCCTACCATCAAGCCAAATGTGCATCGAGTTAGCCAGCTCTCCTGGGTCCCATGTGATCTGACTTTCCACAGAAACTCTCCATGCTGAACCTTATCAAAGGCCTCGCTGATGCCCATATCGGCCACGATCCTGGGACAGAGGTGTCACCGATCAGAGGGCATAGATCTAAGCAGAGGATGAAGAGGTTTAGAGGGATCTGAGGAAGAGACTTTTCACCCAGAGCGTAGCTGAAATCTGGAACACACTGCCCGAGGTGGTGGTGGAGGCAGGTCCCTTCACAGCATTTAAGAAGAGAATGAGCATTGAAACTGCCGAGATACAGTTGGGTATGAACCGAGTGCTGATAAATGGGACCAGTGTAGACAGTGAGTGGATGGTCAGGACAATTGTTGCCGGCCAAATGCCTGTTTCCGTGCTGTGAGATCCACCACTCTGGACATGCCAAATTAACAATAGTGGCAAGCAAGGAATTGATTTCAAATCTCATACCCTTCTCCAACCTGAAATAAACCAGACGACACCCCTTTGTCACCTCTGTGAATAGCTGTTTCTGTCAACGTAAAATACAAATTGGTCACTTCTGCTAAACAACTGGCCATTGATGAAATTCCTGTGTCTTCTTCCACTGATATTCCTTCCTTACAGTAAAAATAACCGTCTCACTGTGACATATGGTGCATTCAGCTCATCGTCAGACCTGACAAACCATGTCTTCCCACAGTTGGTTCCACCTGTTGCTGTGTCCTCTTTCCTCCACCTCCAGGGAAGCTGTATCTCCACACAAACTCCTCACTTGAGATGACTGTCTGTACCCGTGACACAGGAAATCACATCACTGTCACTCTCCTGATACAGTGTCTGACCTGCTCACCTCCGGGTATCCTCCCAGCTCACTCTCCACCTCAACAAGCCTCCTTCCTCAGTCACAATCTGCGAAATCTTCAAAGAACAACTCAAACGATACATTAGACAGCCCGTGTACTCCTTCACTGCTGACCAGTAAAAACTCTCTCTCCTCAGCCCCTTCATTTTTCCCTTTCCCTTTGCAAACTCCAGATATGGCACTAGATCTGAATCTACTATAAGGGCATTTATATCTCACAGGAGGCTGTACAAGCTCCTGTCGTTCTCTAATGCAGACGTCACTGTCACCCCTTCCCCGTTCCCAATCCGCTCTCGCAGCCCATGACGGTGACAGATATCCCAGACTCTGGGGCTTTGTAACAAACACAGTATAAACAGCAAAATTAGACAATAATTATTATGAATGGAGCATTTTTGCTTTCTGAAGGGATTGGCGAGCTGTCTGATCCAATGGATCAGATCCTCCCTTATTTACAACTTAATTTGTCCCGTGTCCATCCTTCCCGGGTCACGGAACGTCCAACCATCCAACTTTCTCCCAATAACATCGCCACCACCACGCCTACGGCTCCACATCTCTCCCATCACTAACTCCACACCCGCACGTCCACCCATAAACTCTCCCCGCACACACAGACAGATCAACTTCACCCTAAACCTGCTCCCTGCTTTGAGAACCACAACTAACTGATCCCACAGACCGTGCTCGGACTCAAAGCTCCAACGGGGGCAACCGGCCCCCGATTTCCACAGACCAGATCAGGCCTGCCGCCCGAACAGGAGAAGAACCAGCAAGCACTGGGATCGGCATTGCGCCTGCAGCAGCCGAAGGTTCCCACAGCGCCCCTGCGCGTCGCCGGAGGTTACTACAGCGCCAGCAGCGGTCGGAGACCGACAACGCGGACGATTCAGCTGCCCGTCCGTTCACTGGGAGACGCCCGATATCCACATCAACACCATCCAATCGACTCTGGGCGAACTATGATGACTAACAAACATAATTCCTCTCAGCCCTCAGCTTTCTGAATGATTCTCTGTCTTTTAGAGGACAGAGTAACTATGGTCTACATTGTTAGAGTGTTTAGTTTCCCAGGAGACAAAGATTTCAGGGACGAGAGGTATTCTGTTGCCAAATACGCTATGTGTCTAGCCCGCTGACAATTCTCGTTTAAATTAGTGAAACCGCTGTTTACCAAAATACGAGATCGTAAAATGACGGAAGCCACCCCATGCCACGTCATCCCGAGAAAGACTCCCCACAAGATTTGGGGTTTTGTGACCAAACTCGAGACAAACCACATGCTGCCCACTCCACCAGTCACACGACAGCGATGAGCACGTGACATGGGACTTTACGTCACACAACACTGAATTCAATACTGAAACCGTGATTAATGTTGTTGTCCCACTGAAATCATAAGAAACGTCCAACCCCCAACCCCGTTTTTTAAAACATTTTTTCCATTTCCCTCCGAAGGAAGTTGTCTGCGTCTCCTGTGACCGGAGTCTGATGTACGGCTGACAGGGAGGAGGAGACGTTCGGCCCGTCGGCCTGATGCTGGCTCCCCGGAGAAGGAGAGATCACGGCAGAAGAAGGAGGGAGGGTTAGGGGGATTTTATTGACAGGATGAAGGTGGTGTGAGAGGGGGGCGGACAGGATATTTCTCCCGGTGAACACAGGAGGGTCTCGTCTGTGGAAATGTCTGAGCCCACGGTGTTCGCGAGCAGAAAGATTCACCACACTGGGGTCAAACACCGGCAGACTGTCGACCTGCAGGAAAAGTCTAGATAGCAGTGATGTTGGAGGTCAAGGATGGAACGACCCGGGGTCTTGTTGAATGAAAGGTTGGTCTATAGGAACCGAGTGGCCTGTTGCCTGTTGTCTGTGTTTTTATAGAGAAGGTATGAACAGAGCCTTCTTGGGCCTGCAGAATGTCCCAGTGACTGTTGGAGCCCATTTGTTCCTAAACTGTGTTAACAATTTGTCTGAGGGACCAAGTACAACATTTCCCATTGTGTTATTCACACAATATGTGTATTTTTATATTGATCATGAGGTCATGCTTTCTACCCTCAAATCATGCTTTTTAACCTCTTTTGTAACTCCCTATACATTTACTCTGCTGATTCATCACCTAAATACGTTAAACTTGTTAACACATTTTTTTTTGCTATTAGGAATGATTTGCATACAGGCTATAATTATAGAAAACAACAAAATTCATTGTAATTCCTTTCCATAATGAAGTATCCCCAGAAATGGATGTTCAATATTTCCAGTTTTTTTGCTCTATTGAAAGATGAATACAAATAAATACTATGAATAGAGTAAGTAACAGTTGAAACTAGAAAGAAATATTTTTATTAAAGTGTGCAGATACCTTGAACAGGTAAAAACATTATGAAATCTGGAAAAGGATTTGCTTTTGGCAATGTTTCTAATACATGGATCTACTGTTAATCTGGATAGAACTTGCATTGTCTACTATGATCTGGATTAAGTATTTTAATCCTCTTTTTGTTGACGGCTGCTGACAGCACAAAGGTAAAAGGCCATACACTAGTTGGCAATGAGCTAGTATATCTATATTGATGGATTAATATTGCAGCATAATGTTTGCAAATTCAAACAGTGCAAATACCAAAGTTATTGTCTCTGTTCCCAGTACACAGTCTATCCATTTGATGTGTATTTATACATTGTTAATGACATAAATATCATATTTATATATTGTTAATGACATAATACTTGTATTTCTATATTGTTAATGACATAATACTTGTATTTCTATATTGTTACTGACAGACAATCGTATAATTTGTGTTCTGTTTGTTAGCTGAATGAACCTGCCTGTGATGCTGCCACAAGTCAGTGTTTCTCTGTACTTGTACCTTCCAGCACTTGTGCACTTGGCAATAAATTCAAAAGTACCAGAGAAAACTCAGTGAGATTTGAGTAGCGATGTTCAACTTGGCAGCTGGGTAGGTCAACTGTAAAGAGATAGTACACTGTTAATCAGTGTTCATTAGCAGAGGGATCTTGGATTCCAAGTTCACAGTTCCCTGAAAGGCAACTGATTGGGTGGGAAGGAACGCAACTGGAATGCTTGCCTTCATTAGTCAAGGCATTGAGTTGAAACGTCAGGAAGTTCTGTTGCAGCTTTATAAAACACAAATTCGGCCACAATTGGATTATTTCATGCATTTCTAGTCGCCTCATTCTAGGAAGGATGTCAAGGCTTAAGATAGGGTGCAGATGAAGTTGACCAGGATATTGCCTGGATACCGGGGCATGAGTTATAACGAGAGGTTGGACAAACTTGGGTTCTTTTCTCTGGAGCCCTGCAGGCCGGTGTGAGTCTTCCAGAAGGATTGTAGGATTACGAGAGTACAGAGACAATATCGTTTCCTAGATTTGAAATTTAATGTGAGATAGGGGTTATTTTAGAAGAGATGTGAGATGTGAGAGGCAAGTTCTTTTACACAGAGAGTGGTGGGTAGCTGAGATGTGCTGACGGGTATTCGCAGATGCAGATACATTAGTGGCCTTTAAGAGCCATTTACATAGGCATATTGATGTGAGGAAAATGGAAGGATATGGACGCTGTGTAGGCAAAAAGGATTAGTTTAATTGGATGTGTGATTACCAACCTTCCGGAAAGCAACACACACACAGCGTGTTGGAGAAACCCAGCAGGTCAGGCGGCATCTCTGGGCAAAAGTCAACCGTTGACGTTTCAGGCCGAGGCCATTCTTCAGGACTGTAATGGAAGGAGAGAAGGCAGAATTTTAAAGAAAGGTGGGGGAGTGGAGGAAGTAGTACAAGGTCGCAGGCGATTGGTGAAGTAAAGATCTGTAAAGCCGATTGGTGAAAGAGATTAAGGGCTGAGGGAGGGCCAACCTTATATGAGAGGGTAAAAACCATGGATAAAAACGAGGGGGGAGGAGCACCAGAGGGAAGTTATGGACAGATAATGGGGAATGGTAAGGGAGTGGGTGGGCAGTTACCGGAAATTCGAGAAATCGATGTTTATGGCGACGGCTTGAAGGCTACCCAAAGGAATACAAGGTGTTGCTCCTCGAACCTGAGTGTGCCCTTATCACTACAGTAGAGGAGGCCAGGGACTGACATGTCGGAATTTTAACGGGAAGTGGAATTAAAGCGGGTGTCTACAGGGAGATCCCTCTTTTTCGGGTGAAGCATTCTCCAGTCTACATCGGGGTTCACTGATATACAGGAGGCCACACCGGGAACCCCGGATACAGTAGATGACCCCAAAAAGAGAAATACTGATATCTCCTTCCAGTGATCAAAATTTCCACCTCTCCCCTTTTCCCTATTCCACACTCTGGTCTATTACTTCTTCTCACCTCTTATTACTTCCCCCTGAGCCCCCGCCTCCGTCACTTTCTCTTATTGTCCATTCTCCTCTCCTATAAGATTCTTTCTTCTCCAGCAGCTTCCCACCTACCTGACTTCCCTTATCCCCTTCCAGAAAGCCTCTATGCGCTCCCACTACCTTTTAATTTAGGCATCTCCACTCTTCCGTCGCAGTCCTGAAGAAGGGGCTCGGTCTGAAATGTCGTCTGCCGACTCTTTTCTGCTGACGGTACCCGACCTACCGAGTTCCTCAAGAATTTTGAAAGTTTACATTCCATAGAGGAATAACAAAGAGGTGAGAGGGAATGCAATGAAGATTCACCAGACTGATCTCTGGAGTGGTCGGGTCATCATGCGAAGAAATATCAAGCGCGATAAGCCTTTAATTTAGAGGCCCGAGGACGAAGAAGAGAACACATTGAAATGCACAACATCAATAGCGGTTGAACCAATGAAAAATGGTGTGTATTGTTCGGAATTGAGATGAGGGGAAATGTCTCCACTCCGTGGGTGGTGAAAGTCTGTAAATCCCCACCACAGAAAGCAGTAAAGATTCATGATCATCCTCACAGAAAACAGATCTTGGCGGAATGTGTGGAGACTGAAGGGATCGAGGAAATGAGGATCGGGCAGAAACATGTGGCTGAGATGGGAGCGCAGCCGCCATCTTGTTGATCGTTCGATGGGCTGAATGGCCACCTCCTGCAGTTTCTCTCTTGGCGATGTTACATTTTTACTCTCCAGTGAGGCCGGGGGAATGCGAATAGAAGTTAGTGTTTCTAAACATAGAACTGATTTGAATAGAACCTGCACATTTCCGGTCTGGGTGTAAACTGTATGGCGGTCTGGTATGGGGGCCAAACCCATAAATCGTTGACCCAAGGGAGCAGAAAGCGGAAAGATATGGAGGAATAATTTTAAAAACTAGCTGGTGTAAATATGAAATAATGTGGAGAATGTGGCAGGTAGGTCATGCAGCGTGTGAGGGGCGAAGAGCAGAGTCACCAGTTTAGGAGGGAAACCTTCGGCCCGTCACTTCCTGCCGCTCAATTTTCCCATTTTAGCGCAGATCTGCAACATCTGCGGGTTTGTTTCTCGTGGTTGTGCATTTTAATCTTTCTTCCGTTCTGTCAAGGCAATGAGATCCAATCTGTCACGCCCTCTCATTGTGTGTGGGTATTTTTTGACTCATTTCACTGCTACGAGCATTTAATGTTTCCCGATGTACGACCGTATTTATGGGAGAATTAAGCCTTTCCATTGATCTGTGTGTCTCGAAAATGTGTACACTTCAGTTAAGCCTCTAGAGGATTCAAATCTGGAAACAAGTTTGTCTAATATTTCCACCAAATTAAAATGGGGAATATAATTATTATTGTTATTATGTTAACATTTTTGAACAATTCTATGCTCCATGGTCTATAATCTATGCTCTCCTGTCCAACCTCTTTGCTCTGCCTCCAAAAGCCCCTCCCCGGCTCTGAAGACGAGCGGCTCAAATTGCGCATGCTCATTCTTGGTTTACTTTCCGTTCTGTGTTGAAGCGGATCGTCGCGGGGAGACGGGGGAAGGATCGCTGTCTGCGAGGCAAATACATCAAGTTCCCATCGGTGAGTTCTTGAGGCCCTTCCGAGCGGGCATGTTTGAGTCCCGTTAACTCACCTAAATCGGCGGGTCGGTCCGGGTTGCTGGAGAGAAACTGCCGGGGTCGATCCGGGTTGTAGGTCCTTCACAGCGAACCGCCTGAGATGAGCCGCCGCTCAGTCCCTGTTGCTTTAGTCCGAGGAACGGGTAATGTGGTGATGCCGGGACTGCACTCATCCGTTGAGTTGTACCTGGGGAAATTCGGCCGGTTGTGTTTTTGCAGCCGGAGGTTAAACGGAGTAATCGCGCTTGCGGGACACTGCTCCATGTGTATGAGTAGTTTTATCTCACGTCAGTTCAGACATGGCAGATTTGTGACGTCCCCTCTTTTTGTGTGGGCAATTATTTTTTGTTTCTTGACTCCATTCCACTGTTACGACCCGCCGAAGCGCAGCGAATGTTTTTGGGTACATAACCCTATTAATGCGAGAATTAAGCCTTTTCCATTTGCCTGTTCCTCAAAAATTTGTACACTTTGGTGAAATCGCCCGCCCGAAGTTCCGGAGCTGTAACTCAGACTGTCTAATATTTCCACACAATTAAAATGGGGAATAGTTTATTATTGCCAAGTACCACCGTACAATGAAAATCTTGTCGTGCATACCATCCACACAGATCAATACGTCACAACAGCACGAGGGGCGAGAGAGAAGGAGTCAATTTCCGAAAACCTAGCACATTTATTTTTTCAACATAGTCCTCTCTTACATTTACACTTAGTCCAGCGGTTGTGGAGCATACGGATCTTGGACCTCCAGAAAGTATCCACAGCATGGGGTGATTGATGCGTTCGTGTCCTAAGGTAGAAGGAGATGAGTTATACAGCTCTCGTTACGTGCACATGCAGTTCAACTTTTGGAGTGATTATGCAGAAAGTTTGAAATTAATAAGTTATCTCCACCTACCTTAGGCCACGAACTCATCAATCACCCCTGGTATATTAGGTAAAGCATTAACAGAGTGTAATAAAGCTTTATGGTCGCAGAGACAGTGTACTGCAGGTAGACATATGATGCAATGTCACATGGAGTTACATTGTGAGGTCAGGAGTCCATCTTATCATGCTGAGGGTCTCGGCCCGAAACGTCGCTGTACTTCTCCCTATAGATGCTGCCTGGCCTTCTGCGTTCCACCAGCCTTTTGTGTGTGTTGCTTGAAGTTCCAACATCTGCAGATTTTCTCATGCTAAAGAATATTCAGTTTGCTTATAACAGCAGGATGGAAGCAATCCTTGAGCCCGGTGGGATGTTTTCGGTTTTGTTTTATCTTCGATCGGATGGGAGGTTGAGAATTGAGAATGTCTAGGGTTCTGGGACTCAACGATTATGTTTCCTGATTTGCTGAGGCAGCGGGAGGTATACAGACAGTCCATGGAGGGGAGGATGGTTTCTATGATGTGCTCAGCGGTGTCCACAGTTCTCTGCTATTCCCTGCAGTCAAAGGAAGAACAATAGCCGTAGGAAGCTGTGAAGTATCGGGATGGGATGCTTTCTATGGTGCGTTCAGGGGCAAAGGGTATATGCGAAATTTCTTATTGTTTGTTATAGCTTTGAAGTTTTAGGATCATATACATGTAGTAGTATGTACTATTAATTCAGTATCTGTGTAATGCTGTAGGACCATCAATGATTGTTCTCGATCCCTTCTCCCGCCTGGTTCTACCTGATCATTCCGTGCCATCTTGTTCAAACTCCTTCCAGCCTGCATCTCACCACGTCAAGGATACACATGTCAAACATCTTTCTTCTAACCTTTGTCTGATTCTGAAGTATTGTACAGCACTTCTACCTCACTGAGTTTTCAGGAACTGTGTTTTTTGTTCGGTTAATTGATGTTTAATTGAATACAGCACGAGGCAATGTAAAGGCAGCCATTAAGCCATTACATTTCAGTTTCACCGTTACAAAATGGCTGCAGTGCTAATTTTTTGTCACAATGAAACTCAGAACATATTATATTGAGTTTGTTATTTCCTTTCTTAATTGTTTGCGGTGAGCCACTTCCTCCGTTTCCAAGGTAACAGCCATTCGGAGCTGCAAGAAGTGTTGCACATTTTTATCGCTCTGTGGTAGAGAGAGTGTTAGCAGGAGCAACTGTAACGGAGTGATAGTTGGAGGAAAGGATGCTGTAAATATTGGCTGTATGGAATGTATTACACAAGAGTAGGAATGATCTGAAAACTAACAGACTGGCAGGGGTGGCATTACACAAATTTGTTGACCAGTTTTGGGCGCCCCCAACATTTTGCAGTCAAATAATATCTGCGCAGTAAAAGAGTGAGAGAGAGAGAGAGAGAGAGAGAGAGAGAGAGAGAGAGAGAGAGAGAGAGAGAGAGAGAGAGAGAGAGAGAGAGAGAGAGAGAGAGAGAGAGAGAGAGAGAGAGAGAGAGAGAGAGAGAGAGAGAGAGAGAGAGAGAGAGAGAGAGAGAGAGAGAGAGAGGTATGTACTTTTGCAGGAACTCTGAAGTAAGATGGCTGGAGGATCAATAGGTTCAGTTCTCCTTAGTTTGTGAATTGGAAATGCCAGGAACACCACAGCAAATTGTTGTTGGCAATGCGTCAGTGGGCAGTCTTTGTGTAGGTTATAATATTGGGCTGGAGTCTCTGAGAATATGGGTAGGGCAGTATATTGTTATTTCTACAGCTGGGATTGAAATTCCCACAGTGTGCAGTGATTCTGAAGATCGGGACGATTGGACTTTGGCTGTGGGAAAATCATTGACCGGACCAGCCAGTGAGATGTTATGTTTGTCAAACAATTTGTAGATTTTCAAATACGTAAGTATTTTGACCGAACCCGATGACAGTAAGCGGAGGGTGATGATTGAAGATGGATTTAGCAAATAGAGGCCAGTGACGAGTGTGATGGGTGTGTCAGTAATGACAGTGGGAGGAAAGGATGCTGTGAGCATTAACTATATGGAACGTATTACACCAGGGTCAGAATGGACTGAGGACCCAAGAAATTGTTTGGGATGGGGTGGCAATTACAGTTTAGGGTGGGAATCAGTTACTATTTGTGCATTAAAATGAAGAGGGAGAAAATACTACAGTTGCAGGAAATTTAAAGTCAGGAGGAGAAAATACTGGAAACGCTCAGCAGATCGGCAGCATCTTGGACAATCTCAGTTCTGGAACTGGGTCTTCCACCATTTCTCCTTTCAGAGACGTAGTCTGATGTACTGAGTTCCCGGCACTTTCTACTTTATAATTTTACATTTTGTTCCTGCTACACTGCGGAAAACATGACAGCCAGCTCTGCTGGCAAGATCCCACACAGCAGGAAGGTTGTGATCAAATGTGCTCGGTTTTGCTGCTGGGGTCAGGCTGAAGTGTATCCGCATCCCTTATACAGACCGGGGAACCAGTCTGAGCACCGGCCCCGGCAGAGGGTCATTAGCTTCCAATTCCACCTTAGTCTGTGAATCGGAAATGGCAGGAACACCACGGCAAATTGCCGGCACCAAAGCGTCTTTGTATGGGTGGTGATATTGGGCCGGTGACTCTGAGGATATGGAACTGGCAGTATACGGGCTTCAGTCCAGGTTAATAATTCGACAACTGGGATCGAAATTTTTACAGTCTGCAGTGAAGCTGAAATCCTGGGCGGTTGGGCATTGGTTATGGGGAAATCGCCATCTACACTGTCCAATAGGACATCACATCTGTCGAGTATTTTAGAGGTTATTTAAGAGTTAACTAGGGAGTTGGGTGAAGTTGGGCAGTGATGTTGTTCATCTGAACCTTGGTAAAGTCTGTATCAATATCCCGCATAGCAACTGATCTGGATGGTTCTGTCACGTGGGATTCACGGGGACCTGGCGAGGTGGATTCACACCGGGTTCGAGAACAAGAAGCAGAGGGAGATGATTGAAGATGGTTTTAGCGAATGGAAGCCTGTGGCGAGTGGGATGTGTGTGTCACTGTCGAGACCTCTATAATTAATTATTCATGCCATTGATTTGTATATGAATGTACAAGGCACAATCAGCAAGTTTGAATTGAATTAAACTGAATTGATTCTTACGTCCTCTTTACAATACGTCTCGGTCTAAAGGTGCAATGTGCAGTCAAAGTAATTTATAATAATTCAAGATAAATTAAACTGTCTACATAATATGGATTACCACAAATTAACGTGAGTTAATTCATCTGAAGTCCTGGTGGAAGAAGCTGTTCCGGAATCTGTTGGTCCTGGCTTTTATGCTACGGTACCGTTTCTCGGATGGTAGCAGCGGGAATAGATTGTGGCTGGGGTTACTCTGGTCCCCAATGATCCTTCGGACCTTTTTTACACACCTCTCCTTGTAAATGTCCTGAATCATGGGAAGTTCACAACTACAGATGCGCTGGGCTGTCCGCACCACACTCTGCAGAGACCTGTGATTAAGGGAGGTACATTTCCCATACCAGGCAGTGATGCAGCCAGTCAGGATGCTCTCAATTATGCCCCATAAAAAGTACTGAGGATTTGGAGGCCAATACCGAACTTGCTCAAACGTCTGAGGTGAAAGAGGTGTTGTTGTGCTTTTTCACCGCACAGCTGGTGCGTACAGACCACGTGAGATCCTCGGTGATGTGGATGCGGAGGAACTTGAAGCTGTTCACCCTCTCAGCCCCAGATCCATTGATGTCAATAGAGGTTAGCCTGTCTCCATTCCTCCTGTAATTCACAACCAGCTCCTTTGTTTTTGCGACATTGAGAGTAAGGTTGTTACTTTGCCATGAATGAGTCAGAGAGATGACCTCTTCCCTGTAGGCCAACTCGTTATTGCTTGATAGGAGGCCAATCTATGTAGTGTCGTCGACAAATTTAATTAGCAGGTTAGAGCTCTGGGTGACGACACAGTCATGGGTATACAGGGAGACTAATTTCGGGAGACTGGTTGATAAGGCAACAGGTGACACTGAATTTGAAAGACATTTCGGTCAGTTTTGGAGATGGGCTGAGGAATGGCAAATGGTTTTCAACTTGGGCAAGTGAGAGATTGTGCATGTTGGACAGTCAAACTGGGTGGAACTGGTATAGTGAATGGGAGAGCATCGGGTGCTGTGGAACAGAGCGACCTGCGTGTACAACAGCACAGTTCACTGAAAGTGGTTGTGCAGGTATTGAGGGTGAAAAATAAGGCTTTAATCATGCTGACCTTCATCAGTTAGGGAATTGAGTTCTCGATTATGGGCATTATATTGTAGTCATATAATTTTGTGGTGCGGATACACGAAGTGTTATGTACATTTGTGTTCTCCGTACTGTAGGAAAGATATTATCAGTCTGGAGAGTGTGCAGACGAGATTGCTGAAGATGCTGCCTGGACTAGAGTGCCGGCTCATGGGAAGAGGTTGGCCAAGCTGGATATTAATTCCAGAGGAGAATGGAGCTGACACTGTAGGAGTTTATAAAATCAAGAGGGAGTACAGATAATGTGGTTGATCATTGTATTTTTCCCAGGGTTCAAGATTCAAGATTGTGTAATGTCATTCCAGTATAGGAGAACAAAATAATTGTTACTCTGTGTCCGAAGCAGGACAGAAAAAAAAAACAACAAAATGATAGGGACCACAATAATAAACAAAACACAGTACATGCATTATGATTGCTTAAAAACATTGATTCTATGTCCATAAAGTGACGTTAGGCACAGGAGAGAGTGGACATATGGAAACTGATATTGATTGTCTGCCCATTAAATTACTTTAGGCACAGGAGTGTCTAGAACTGTCAGGAAATTTTAAACCAGTAATGGGTGGGGTGTGGAGCGTGGGTTAGTGAGTAGACGTGTTGATCAGGCTTACTGCATGGGGTAAATAATTGTTTTAAACCTGATTGTCCTGGCGTAGGTGTTACAGATCCAGAATTCACTTAAGGTAGCACCAGAGTCAAGAGAGTTTCGGGCATATTGACCTTTATAACGCAGGCTATTAAGAAGAGGGGTTGGGATATTAATGCTAAAGTTGTAATTCACCGTGATTCCAAAACATGTAGGATTGCGTGCAGTTCTGATCAGCTACTTGGAGGACAGATATGGATAAGCGTGAAAGAGTGCAGGGAAAATTACCCGGACATTGCTGGTATTTCAGGAAATAATTATAGTGATGGGTTGAACAGGTTAGAACTTGATTGCCTGGAATAGAGGAGAATGAGGGGATATTCTAGCAGGCCTCCAATTTTACTATGCCATTGACCCCTACAATTAAAGGAAGAGTCCACAGACCCCAGGTTGGGACACCCTGCTAAAGATGTAGAAATCTATGATGGTATAAATAGGGTAAATGCAGCTAGGCATTTTCCCCTCAGCTTGGATAGGGTCATGGATTTAGGGCAAAACGTGACACATTTAATGGGTATCTGATGGGGAACTACTTCACTCAGAGGGTGGTGTGAAGGCGGAACCAGCTCCCAGCAGAAGTGAGAGATGCAGGTTCACTTTTAGCATTTGAGAGATGTTTGGGTAGGTAAATAGATGAGGGAGGTATAGAGGACTGTGGTCTGTGTGCAGGGGGATTGGACCACACCGAACATGGCACGGTCTGGATGGGCTAACAGTCCTGTGGCTGTGCTCTAACGGCTCTGTGAATCTAAATTGAAATTTCTACACATAATCGATATTTGTCGCATCCAACAATGTGTTTTTATTTTGGACCAGCGTCTGCACTGCTGAGATCTCTGTAGAGCTGAAACAACTATGAGATTTACTGAATATACCTCGAAAGGCTAATAACAACCGCTGGAATTTTAGTATCACCATTACAAAATGGCTGAATGTTCAGTTTATCTTTGTCACAATGAAGCCGAGAACGTGTCACACTGAGTTTGTTATTTCCCCGCTCGGTTATCTTTGCGAGCCACTTCCTCCGTCACCAGGGCAACAGCTCACCAGAGCTGCAGAGAGTGTTGAACATGTTTATCGCTCTCTGGTTGCTGACTCTCAGCGGAGAGAGAGTGGCCTCAGATACGAAGATACTTTGAGCATTTACTGTCCGGCATGGATTGACGAAGATTGTAGGGATTGAATTTATGCAATTCTGTTTTGGGTGTCAAACTTCTAGCAGTCAGTCAATCGTTTCTGCAGCGAAAGAACAAAAACAAATCTCCTGTACTGAGCTTCAGTGCTATCTTTTCAATTTTATGTTGAAAACATTTTGTTCCTTTTACACGACGGGTAAAGTGGCTGCTAATTGACCTAGGCTACACCACACTCAACAATAAATTAATGTACCGCTGTGTTCAATATAACTGTGGGGACAAGTTGAAATATATCAGCACCCTCTTTGTGACCCAAATGCCCATGTTTCCCGGCTGATCCCTGTCTAGACAAAGGATCATCAGGCTCCAGTTCTGTCACGGGTTGGTAGAGGAGTGTAAATTTTTGAGCTGGGATTAGCTGAGAAACTGCCACATATTGCCAGCAACAAAGAGCCCTGAGAGAGTTGTGCCTGAGATGCAATCTTAAGATGGGAGCTCCAGAAATATGGAACTGTCAGTGTTTGGGCTTCGGTCTACGTTGGTGCTTTTACAGATGCGGCTGGATGTTCCTCCTTCCGCAATGAAGCAGACGTCTCCGGGGGCTGTATATTGGTAGCGTGAATCTCTCAGTGTGAGATCCGGGAACACCCAGTGTGAGATGTGGAAAAGATGTGCGAGGCTCCCGGTGTAGGCTGTGCCCCTCTGACGTTGGATCCTGGGATATCTCACATGTTTTGACCCAGATAAAATGAACCGGGGATCAAGGTGTCCGGGTTTATGAGATGTTGAGCGAGTATTCCAGTTCTGTGCTCAGATGTTTGGTTCTGAAGTTCCTTGGAAGCAAAGCAGAGAATGAGTTCCCATTCCATCCCTCACAGAGAGAGGCTGTGATTAAATACGCTGTTGTGTGTTTGCACCAATAGAAATAGACTGGGGTTTCAGAATTCAATTCACATTTGGAAATTCCCCCTCACTGTCACCTGTCTATCTGCCAGTGGGAGTCAAAGAGAAACTCAAGATGCTGAAGATAGACCAGAATATGGAACAGTACATCACAGGAACAGGCCCTTCAGCCACAATGGTGTGCCAAACCAGCTGAAAAGTAAATCAACCCCCCCCTCAAAAAACAACGAATGACTCCTTCCTACAAAATGTCCATTTGCGCTCAATCTTCCTCACACCCATGTGCCGACCTAAACGTCACTTAAAAGCCTCCAGTGTATTTGCTTCCACCGCCATAACAGACAGCAGATTCCAGGCATCCACACCTCTCTGAGTGAAACAAGTTACCCTCACATTTCCATTGCATTTACTCGCTCACACCTTCATTGCATGGCCTCTGGTATTAGACATTTCCAAACAGAGAGAAGATACTCCCTGTCTACTCTGCCAATATTTTTCATTCTCTTATGAACCTCTATCTGATCTTCCCTCAGTCCTCACCGCTCCATGGGGAACAACCCAAGATTTTCCACTAAAAAGCTGGGAGATGTTTGAATCCATTCTGACGAAAGGTCAGGAAACCGAATCGCGAACATTTTTCCTCTCCCCACAGCTGTTCCTTACCTGCAGAGCGTTTCTAGTGATTCCAGTTTCTCTTTATTGCATTCACCCTGGAAAATGTTAAATCTCCTGCGAATGGACCAGTGTACCAGCGCTCGTTTTGTGAGAGTTGATAGAAGAGTAAAGAAACCAAAGCTTTTCCAAATACATTATCCTGGTACTAATTGTCCCATTTTCCCCGGAAATGTATTCAGTACATTTGTTGTTAACAAGATTCACAAAATAAACTCACGAATGATAAGCTTTATTCATAAGGAACATTTGATGGCCATGGCGGTGTTCAGTGGAGTTCAGAGGGAAGGTGATTGGGGGTTGGTGGGGGTGAGGGGAGTTAGGGCGGGAGTGATTATTTACAAGAACTGAATAACGACAAGTCTCGGTGCAGTGGAAATGGAGAGGGTGACTTGATTAGACGGAGAGTCTGGGATCTGAGAGTGCTGGGATCTGAGAGTGGGATCTGAGAGTCTGGGATCTGAGAGATCTGAGATCTCAGAATAAGGAAGCTTCACTTTAAAACTGAGATGAGAGCAATTACTTTAGCCAGAGGGTGGTCGAGACTATCGTTGGGTATATTTATTTTCTGGATTGCTAAATAAGTTGAGTGTTACAGCAAGGAAGCAAGAATACGTTGTTGGAAAAAAAAACATCCTCCATGATTGATTATGGAACAAACTAGAAAGACCGAATCACCTAATTCTACTCCTATGAATCTTATACCATGACTGTGTGATGACTTCTTGGTATCCCATCACGAACGACAAAATATTCAGACGCTGGAAATCCAAGCAACATACACGAAATGCTGGAGGAACTCAACGGTCCAGCCTGCGTCTATGGAAGAGAGTAGAGTCGACATACAGATCTTCCCTGGTCTGATGAGTTCTTCCAGCATTTTGTGCCTGTTCTTTTGTATCCCATGTCAGGCTTGTAAAGTGTGAGGGACAGTTCCTGATTTCTTCACTCGGATCATTCTATATGCGTTCAAGATTTAAATTTCAGGTTAATGCTTTGTTCCCGTTTGTATTAGTAACATACTTCATTGTCTCTCTGGTTAAAGTTAGACCTGTGATGAGAGATTTATTGGCAGAAAAGCCCACATCTGGAAGCAAACCACAACTGAAGACGAGGGAACAGCAACAAGTGAACGAGCCCGAGGACTGAGAGCACCGAACGGAGTGAACCCGTCTCACTCGGAGATTCCATTGATTCAGTCAGGAGAAAGTTTGGTTTACTCTAAAGTAAAGTAAAGGAAAGTTGGTCCTTCAGACATTACATTTCTGTACCAAGATAAATAAGAAATAGCTGGAGTGAGACTGAATAAACCCAGAAGTGTCAGTTGCAATCATTCCAGATCTGCTGTCAGCATCCTATCTTTCTGAAGCCACGCACATTCCTCATATTGTCTGCTCACTTCAGACTTGTCACTTCTCATGTTTCCTTGCTTGCCTGTGTTAGGTCATAATAATCTCTAAACGCATTGAGAATTTCCTCCCTTTACAAGATGCCACGACCGCTTTCTGCTATAGTGATTGCAGAAATGTGGAATTACCATAAACAACAGCAACATAATGATTCCTCCAGCTATTGCAAGCTGCAATGATATATTTGCCCTCGATATAAGTATATCGTCGTGCCAGGGTCTGTTAAGAGCAAACCCTCCTGATGCTAAATGTCCCAGCACCACATTTCATTCAGTCCTAACTAGCAAATGCCAACTAATAATTTACATTGACATAGACTGGCGTCATCAAGTATTTTCTACCAATAAATTGTCTGTGATTAAGCAGAAATAGATTTTGCAATGTTCCTATTTGACCCAGTACCAAAGGCATGGGTTATACCTGTACTTGAGATGAAGGAATGTTCTTGCAGCCAGGATTGCTATAGCTGCTGGAATCGGTTTAAACTCAGTCGCTTCGGGATGGGAGCCAGTTTGTTCGTTCAGATGACAAAGGAGTTGATGTTAAGGTAGATGCAATGTTCACAGAGACTGTGGGATGTTTGGCTGTGGACAGGGCATCACGTCTTGAAAAGCAGCAACAACTTCTCCTCCCCGCCGACTCCCCCTCACACCCTCCTATTTTTTTTTTTTGCCGGTGTTAATCGCGGGAGTTGCGAACTCTTTATACTCACTGATTAGTGAAAGTAGAGCTTTTGATTCCATTCAAAGCCCAGTTTGTTTATAAAGAGCGGGGTTGAAGTGTTATCGAGATGAACATGGGGGAATGCATAACGCAAGTTTAAGTCAGATCAGCAGCAGTTTCGGAGGGCCGAGTGGTCCACTTACGCTTTTGGTGTCTTGATTAGAAAAGTTCTCACAGTTTAATTAGTGTAAGCCAATATAACATTAGCAAATTAATTATATTGTGGAACTGACAGGAAACATTACATTGATTAAGTATATACATCGAGATTTGTGCGTTAATGTTGTACCCCTGCTGGTTGCGGATCGACCATGACTCACTCGGTGAGCTGGCCAGCGCGGTACGGGACCGAGGGACGCGCTCCCCGTTCCCTGTTACTGACTCTACAGTCTCCCCATCTACCGCGCGCACCAGGTCACCGCCCACGCGCGCCCTCTCGCGGAGCTTCATCGCCCTCGCGCTCCTGGGTTGACATTGAGACGATTTAAGCAACTGCACGTGCCCGGTATCTCTCATGAAGAGACGTGAGATTTACTTGTCTCTAATTGGTGACAGCAAATGCCAATTTAGCATACCAACCAACGGGGATATGGGTTTCGTCAATAAGGCGTTAGCTCCATAGACCCCACCAGGTGGGGCCCATGGGAGTGCCCATAGTAACACCCTTGGTCTGCAGAAAGTAGGAAGATTCAAAAAAGAAGTTATTAAGTGTGAGTTCCAGTTCCACCAACCGGAGGAGTGTGCTGGTGTTGCAGAACTGGTGAGGTCGATTCTCCAGAAAGTAGCGGAGGGCATGGTGAGGTGGAAGGCATGGGAGGTATCCCGGATGTAGTTGGGGAAGGACTGAACTATGGGTGACAAAATGGAGTCCAGGTAGGTAGACACAAGTTCGGTGGGGCAGGAGCAGTCCGAAACAATGGGTCTACTGGGACAGTCAGGCTTGTGGATCTTGGGGAGGAGGTGAAACCGAGCAGTGCGGGGTGTGGGAATTATGAGCTTTTTTGGCTGAGGATAGAAGGTCTCCGGAGTTGGTAAGGGCAGTGATGGTACGGAAGACAATGGTAATTCCTTCCCTCTCCCTTCACCCATCCCATTTTCATTCTGCCTCCACCACCAGCTGCTTATCACCGCTCTCATGATTCTGCCTTCTTCCACTACATGGTGCTTTCACCTTACATTCCTTCTTCACCTTTCCTGCCTATCCCCTCCCTGCTTCCCCTCCCAAACCTCTTGATCTTTCCTCTTCCTGGCTTTTCACCTGGCACCTTCCAGCCTTCTCCTTCCCACCCTCCCCCCAATTTCTTTATAGGGTTTCGTCCCCTTCCCTCTTCAGTGCTGATGAGCGGTCTCGGCCCGAAACCTTGACTGCTCGTTTCCACGGATGCTGCCCAACCTGCTGAGTTCCTCCAGCGTGTTGTACGTCCTCTTTGTTGGAAACTGCCTCTCTAAGATACCACAGGGGCATCGGCATTTCCCGAGTGTTATTATCTATCCATTGTAGCCTCTGTCATCTTCTGCTTCTTTTACCTTCTGTTTTACTGAACATGAGAGTCTTCTCCAAGGAATCCTGTCATCTCACGGGTGTCCAAAATTTTTCAGCTTTTCAAGTATTTCTTCAAGTATTAACTTGTTGGATCTGCTTGCTGTCCAACGAATTCTTAACACATTCCTCCAGCATCCAAGTTCAAAGGCGTCGATTATTTTGTCTTCAGCCTCACTCATAGTCCAGCTCTCACAGCCATACATCACATCTGGAAATACCATAGACTTGACTCTACGGTCCTTTGTAGACAATTCATGTCTCTGCGCTTCAGTATTTTATCTAAATTTCCCATTGCTGCCCTCCCCAGAAGTAAGCGCCGTTTAATTCTGTGGCTGCAGTTACTATGTATAGAAATCTTTGAACCGGGGAAGAGAAATTCCGTCACTGCTTCCACTTCCTTTCCATGTATTACCACGGAGTTAATAGGACTGGATGGTTTTCTTAATATTGAGCAAGAAGCCGGCTTTCCACTTTCTTCTTTCACTTTCATTAGAAGCTTCTTCAGATCCTCCTCACTCTCGGCCATTAGAATAGTATCACCTGCATATCTGAGCTTGTTCATATTTTCTGGTATTTTTGATTCCAACATGTTGAGTCCTCTAGACCAGCATTCCTCATGATGTGTTCAGCACATAGATTAAATAAGCTGGGTGACTGTATGCAGCCTTGTCGTAATCCTTTCCCAATCTTGAACTAGTTTGTTTTTCCATGGTCAGTTCTAACTGTTGCTTCTTGATCTTGTATTTGCCATAGTTTATTATGGTCCACACTGTTATATAAAAAAAACAAAAAAAAAATTAGAGTAGTCAATAAAACATAGATAAATACTTTTCTGGAATTTTCGCGATTTCTCCATTATCCAGCGTAGTTTAGCAATTTGGTTTCTGGTGCCTCTGCCTCTTCTAAAACCAGCTTGTACATCTGGCTGTTCGTGTTCCATATATTGCTGGAGAGTTGCTTGCACGATCTTTATCATTACTTTTCTAGCATGTGAAAATTTCCGGTCATTTGAACAATCCTTTACATTTCCCTTCTTGGGTATTGGAATAAAAACAGATCTTAATCCAGCCTAAAGTTCATTGTTGTTTATTTTCCCCCCAGATCTGCTGGAAAATTGCATGCATCACTTTTACAGCATCACCTTCTAGAGTTTTAAACAATTCAACTGGAATCCTGTCTCATCCTGCAGCTTTATTATTGGCAATGTTTTCTATTGCCCATTCAACTTCACTTTCCAAAATGCCTGGCTCTAGATCGATGAGAGAGTGATTGCAGATGTCTTCGCTGTTGGATCTTTCTACAATTCTTATGTGTGTTCCTGCCAACTCTTTTTGATGTCCTCTGCTTCTGTAAGGTCCTTCCCTTTTTTGTCTTTTCCTATGCTCATTTTACATGAAATATTCCTTTGATTTCTCTCATCTTCTGCAACACATTTCGTTTTTTTCCCCTCAATTCTGTTAGCTGTTTCAGCTTCAATGCATCTCTCCTTCTTGAACTTTGTATTCAGTTGGAGGTCTTTGTTCAAATCTCCGTTTGCTCTCTGGAATGTAGGAGAGTGAGCAGTGACCTTACAAAAGTGGTTGAAATTATGAAGGGCAGAGTAACTGTCTCACTCCTTTATTTGTGTAATTCAGGTCATTGCCAGCAGGTGGTGCTTTCTTCCACCCGGCCGGCAGACAAGAAGACGGCAATCAACCAACGTCAGTCAGAGTCAAAATGGACACAGGTATGCTCACTGGGCTGTTTCCCATTAAAAATCTGTTCTTATGCTACACGTGTAGTCAAATCATCAATACTTCAGAACGATAAACTTGGGAGATAAAGGGGCAGAGAGAAAGTACCATCAAACGGGGTCATTGTTCCATTATCTATTCCAAGGGGAATAGTCGAATCACTCCGGTCATGATGTAAATCTTCACCTCAGTGAAAGGAGATGGAGCTCCTGAATAAGGTGGGTAGCCATTAGCAGTGTCCACAAGGATCACTGATACGCCATGCGTCGTGTGTGATGTAAATAAATTAATAATAAACTATGTCTTACTCAAATGATATACTGGGTGAACTGATTCGTTGATTACAGAGTTGACGGAGTTGAGCAAATTTGGGACTTCGTCAACGTGTTCAGCATCCAATTAGAAATATGAAGAGAGTCACCAAGTACAGTTAATTCAGGCAAATGTTAGAAGTTACACTTTGGACGTTCGCGAGCAATGTTCAGAGTGAATGCTGGGACCGTTAATAAGATTGATGTATGGATGTGTCTTGTGATGGATATGCATAGCTTCCTGAAAGTAGCAACACATTTGGTAGATTGCTAACGATGAGTTGAGGTATTTTTTGAAGTTGACCTGTAACTGGGTACGCGTTGGTTAAGAGATAATTTCAGAATTGTCCACACATCTGGTAACCAAATCACAAGAATGATGTGGTGATTCTGGTGAGAGTGCAGACAAGTTTCACCACAAATACCAGAGGGAATAGGTTTAAGGTTAGACGGTACAGTTTAAAGGGGATTTAGGGTGCATGTTTTCCACAGAGAGTAATAGGTGTCTGGAATGTCCTGCCAAAGGAAGGGATGGAAACAGACACTCAGTAGCATCTGAGAGGCGTTTGAACCCATGACTATGTCGGGAATGGAGGGATATTGACCATGTTGCTGAAGTTGGGATTGGTTTAAATTGGCATCGTGTCCGCATACGCATGGTACACTCTACTATTTTTGACTACAGATCTAAACTCCACAATCTCCGCCTTCCTGTCAAATTGTGAAGATCACCACCTGTTCCGGTTGACGAGATTCTACATGGAGCGACTGGAGCAGGCGATTGAGGAGGGTGTGGAGGGAGTCAGTTTCATGTTAATGGGCGAGGATCACTTCACCGGGCCAGAGTATCACGTAAGTGGGCGGGACACAGGCTGAGTGTAGAACCAACGCAACGGAACCTCTGGGCAGTGAAAATCCAGCAATGCTTGTGCAGAACATCTGGAAAAGAGTTTTCATGAGCGGAAACTATATTTTCCGATTTTTAGATGACACTCATTTTTAGACAGGTTAGGATACAGACAATGATTGACAGGTGAATTTAGTAATATGACACTTGACGGACATTGCAAGTGGACAGAGACCTACTCTACATCACTCTGCCTGACATCACATCATCCTCCCAATATTCGACTTTAATGGACATTCACCAAACCGTGTTCTGATGACCCACGGGATTCCCACAAATCAAATATATAGTGACTTATTTCTCAGCTCATTCTCAGTCTACCTTCAAACCCATTTTCAACTGACTAGACAACACTGACTATCGTCTCTCATTTGTCCACGGACCATTTTTTGATCAATATCACAACATGCCTCATGGTTCAGTTAACTTCTGTTCCTTGTGAATGTTCCAATTTGTGTTTGTACTTACTACAGCTTATACTGTTTACACTGGGGAGTGCAACATTATTATCATTAAAAATATTCCGAGCATCTACGGCTAACGCAGTATTACAGAGAAACAGTTTCCTATGGTCCTTGTGCTACTGGAGTATATTCATCTTTTGCCACCCAGACTGAATTTCAGTGAAGAGCCACACACCATACTGAACACTACATTCTACGTGACGCAGCTGACAATTTCAGTCCAAACTTCTTTTTCAACGTTACCACCAGTTGGCTTTGGTCTGTCACACATGCACAATGGTCCAGAATTTGCTGTCTGTTCCTCACCGCCTGTTCCCAGCTGTAGGCTGACACTGGAGCGCTCATGGAGTCCGGCAGTGAAGTGTGAACCTGCTGGGTTTCACCGACAATTACCCCAGGGAAAATCAACAGTGACCCTGCCATAGTTTGACCTACCCATAGTCATCAAACTCTACAGTACAGTAGCATGATCTTCGGACCATCCAGTCCACAGCGACATATTATCTGCTTAGTCCCATTGATCGGCACACTTGCTGGAGAAGTCCATAACTCTCCCATTGAATGAAATTATCCAACTTGATCTTAAATGTACAAGTCGAATGTATATCGACTAATTTCGATGGCAACGCGTGTTACGCTCTCAGCAACCTCTGAGTGAACAGGTTCCCCTCATATTGCCTTTCACCTGTCATCGTTACCCCATGACCTCTAATTCCAGTCCCACGCAACCTCAGCAGTAAATGCCTTTTCACACTAACTTTCTCTATACCTTTTATAAACGGATACCTCTATCACATCTCCACTGGTCCTCCTACACTCTATGGAATAATGTCCTAGCCTATTCATCATTTCCCTTTCTCTCAGTTCCTCAAGCCTTGTCAACAATCTGTATTTTTTTTCTGCACTCAGTCAATCATTTATATCCTTCCAAGAGACAGGTGCACACATTGCTTTAAATCAGTTTCTGCCACATCAATTTCGACATAATATTCCAACTTCTGTATTCAATATTTTGATTTATGAAGGCCCATGTCCTCAATGCTTTCCAACGCCATCTAACTTCGACAACATTTTAAATAAATTTCGGATGTCCATTCTCTGATACCTTAGTTTAACCGCACTGCTCAATGCCCTACCACTCAATGTCTTACTGTTATCATGGTTTGTTCTCATAAAGTACATCACCTCGCAAGGTTCTTCATTAAATTCTATCTTTGAAACTCCATTCCACCTTTTGCAAGCTGTTCCATGTCCCGCTGTAAGCTCTGACACCCTTTCTCACTGTCACTACGCTGGTGTCATCCACAGATTTGCTGACCCAGTTTACCACATTGTCATACAGAGCATTGATATATATGACCGACAACACCAGACCCAGTACAGATCCCTGCCGCACACCACTAGTCATAGACCTCCAGTCAGAGAAGCAAACCTCTACTATCTCTTTTAGCTTCTCTCGCGAATCCAATATCTAAACTAACTTGCGGCCATGTCATGAATTCCAAGCAACTTGCTGAAGTCCGAGTAGACAACATCCACTGACTTGTTTTCATTATTTGCCCGGTAACTTCTTCAAGAAACTATAAGATTGGTTAGACGGGATTTAGCAGGCACAAATCAGTGTTGAATACCCGTAATTAATCGTTCTCCATCCAAATACTCATATCCCGTCCCTTAGAGTACCTGCCAATAACTTTACCATCATTGGTGTTGACTCACCAACCTGTAATTCCGTGCCTTAATTTTACAGACCTCCAAGCAGCAGAACAGCATTGCCTACCCTCCAATGCTTCCATTTCTGACATTTTAAATTCCTCTGCTGGAGCACTTGCAATCTCTGAAATAGCCTCAAACGAGGTACGAAGGAAAGCACTAGGGATTTATCAACCTTCATCTGCTTCAAGACAGTAAATATCTCCTCCTCTATAATCCGTGCATTGTCCATTATCTCACTGACGTTTTCCCTCACTCTGAAGACTCTGTATAACTCCTAACTAAATATAAATGCAAAACAAAAAGATTTAAAATCTCCCCCGCCTTTTTCAGCTTCATGGATAAAGGCCCACTCTGAACTTCAAGAAATCCAATTTTGTCCGCTGGTATTCTTTTGTTCTGAGTATATTTGATGAAGAGTTTGGGGTTCTCCTTTTCCTTGTCTGCTAGAGCAAACTCATGCCATACTTTAGCCCTCCCGATTTCCTCCTTTAGTAACTTTTGCATTTCTTGTACTCCTCAAGTACCTCATTTGATCCTTCGAGCCTGTATTTGCGATGCGCTCCGGGCCTCAATATCTCTCAGAAACCATGACTTGTCTTGCCTTTTATTCTGTCATGAATATTCGATCTGTATTTGTGGACATTCATGGATTCAAACTTCAAAATTTCAGCCTTGGACGCCTCACACCTACCAATCACCTCGGTACCAGAAAACAACCTGACCCAATCCTCTTTCGTCAGATCCTTTCTGATACCATTAAAATTAGCCTTTCTCCATTTTAGATTGTTAACCTGAGGACCAGATATTGTCCATAATGTTCTTTAAACTAATGTCATTTCCATCACCACACCCCTGCACACACCTCTACCACCTGACGTGTCTTGTACTCTGATACAATTCCAGTATTTGCTGTCTGTAGTCATGACTTCAATATATTGATTACGGAAACGTCCCTGGACATACTTGAGCTACACTATCCCATCCGGCCCTTTCAAGTATGGATACTCCAGTCGATAAATCGACAATTAAAATTACCTACCATCAGTACATAGTGTTTCTTGTAACGGTCTGTGATCTCCCTACAAATTTGATACTCTAAGTCCCATTGACTATTGGGTGGTCCACAATGTCATCCAATTAACGTGTTCGTCCCTTTCGCATTGCTCAGTTTCACCCACGTAGACTCAGTAGATGAGCTCTCCAGTCTGTCCTGTCTGAGCAATGCAGTGATATTTTTTCCTAATACCACCCCTTCTTCACCTCTATCGAATCGTGTCTAACGCTACAGAACCCTGGAATGCTGAACAACCAGTCCGGCGCATATTCCAAACAAATCATATGAATGGTTACAACGCTGTAGTTCAATGTGCTGATCCATGAGTGAAGCTCATCTGCCTTTCCGACAAAACTGCTTGCATTGGTATAATACGGATTTCGGAAAAAAATAGCTTCACGATACTCATCCTTTAGCTACTCGACTTTCCCACACAACCGCTCTATTATCCACTCTGGTTCTTAATCCCCCTGCATCTTAAGTTTAACACATCTCCCCTCCCTATGCAGCGCTAACAATCCTTCACTTAAGGGTATCAGCGCCCTCCAATATGAGTGTAAAACCATCACGTCTGTCCAAGTCCCAACTTTCTTGGAAGAGATCCCAATTATCCCAAAAGTCTGAAGCCCTTGGTCATGTGTCATATCATCAGCCACACGTTAAAATGCACTATCGTCCTATTTCCGACCTCACTAGTCGCAATCCTGAGAACACAATTATGGGCTCACTTTGAACCCCATGAGCTCACTTTGCAGGACTTCATCATACTTCCTGCACTTGCCATTGGTACCAATGTGAACCACGTCATCTGGCTACTCATCCTGTCCTTTTTACCTTTGCAGAGTCGATGCGAGATATCCCTGACCTTGGCAACACACCATCCAGCAATCTTGCTGTTGTCAGCAGAATTTCCAGCCTGTTTTCCTAACCACTGAACTCCCTCTGTTAGTGAAACTCACTCTTTCCTCCCCTTCTGAGTCACAAAACCAAACTCAGTGCCAGAGGCATAATCGACATGGCTTTTCTTTTCTAGGTCATACCCCGAAACAGAGAGCTATATATCTGTTATAGAGGGGTTCCCTGCAGGGAGATATTCTGATTTTCCCCTGCTGACAGTTACCCAGTTACCTGTGTCCTACGCCTTGGGTATACTTCACTCCCTGTCTAGCCCGTCAGTTAACCTCTCAGCCTGATGAGTGATCCCTGGTTCATCCAGTTCCTTAACACAGTCTATAATAAGCTGCAGTTGTATGCCCTTCTTGCAGTTGTCAAGGACACTGGAGGTCTCCTTGCCTTGCCGCGCCCTGTAGGAAGAGCATTCCCCTATCCTTCCTGGCATTCGCACTGCTCTAACCGTGAAAACGACTGGTAAAATCGTACCAAAAATCTGCCTGAAGCCTCACTGGACCTTCTCTGACAATAAGTCTCAACTCCCCATTCTATCTCTGGCTCACTCACACTATGTCCTCTCCGCTTAAACGTTGCCAAGTGGGTAATTACCCCGCAATCTGTGGCACAGAATGACCGGACTGACCCCACTCGCTTCTTTTAAATTACTTCAACACGCACAGCACGCGGGAGGAACTCAGGAGGTCGGGCAGGATCCTTGCAAACAAACTGTCAATGTTTCAGGCCGACACCATTCGTCAGAAGAAATTTTATTTTTACTTTTTTTCTCCCGCTATGAACACTTCAATGGTTCTTAGCGATCTGTGACGTTCAAAATGTGCTGGGTCAGTCCATGTTCAGGGTAGATTTGAACCCATCCCTCCGCTCCTCAGTATATTCCCCATTGTTCATTACAGAGCGTGACTGAGCTCGCGGAGAAGGGAAACCGAGCGGGCGCTTCCAAACTCCTCCTGGATCTGGTGATGGAGAAGGGCTCCGGGGCCCGGAGGGTGATGTGGGAATCCTTTGTAAAACTACATCACCATTTACCGAAGCTGAGCAGAATATTGGATGAAATACGGAAACGTGGTACGGTGAACAATACATTGTGTGTTACAGATGTAAATGCTGATGAATTTACAGTATTACACAGAACAGACTTAATGCAGGTTAATCTGTTTGAACAGGTGACGGCCAGTTCGCCTACATGGACACCGAGCGGGGTTTATATGAATTGCCCGCGCATCTGAAAGGTAAGCGATGGAACAGAAATCTCAAAATATTCATTTCGTTACGACAGTCTGAATACCTGTGTTTAGAGGCAAGTTTCTACACTGGCAGAAACTGGGAGGCAGGTTTTTGTTGCCGTGGCTGAAGACAGGAAACCAAAATGCATTTGTCACCACACACGGTACATTTTGGGTCCCAGACGCCTCTATAGGTTTTATAAACTGACATTCCCCTCACTGAATATCAGGAGATTTGACAAAACTAGAGCCAGACCTCTCCAACTGGAAAATCCAACTCCAGCAAAGGAAATCTCACACGTCTGGTCCAAAGTGGAGCCGATATTTGTTGTGATTCCTCCATAAGAACAGAAGACATTCGGGAACATTAGGTCATTCAGCCCACTGAGTCTGTTCCGCCATTCCATCATGGCTCATCCTGCATCCCACTCAACCTCATGCACTTGCCTTCTAACATATCCTTTGATGCCCTGACTGATCAGAAAACGACGACCTTCCGCCTTAGCCTCCACTACAGTTTGTAACATAGCATTTTAAGGAACCACTACTCGTTAAAAAAATCCCTCCTTACCTCTGTTCTAAAGTGTCTCTCCCTCACTTTTCATGCTGTGCCCCTTAGTTCTGTGTACTCTCACCATTGAAAATATCCTCTACTCATCCACCCGTTCTTGTCCTTTCATCTTGCGGTAGGGTTCAAGGACATCCCCGTGTGTTCTATTAAATTCCACTTTTGCCCAAAGTTGCCAAAATGTTCCTAATAATGTAACCCTTTCATTCCTGCAATCATCTTCGTGAACATGCTCTGGACCCTCTCCAGTGATAACACTTCCTTTCTGAAATATGGGACCCAAAACTGTTGACGACTCTTCAAGTGCGGTCTGACGAGTGTCTGAAAAGACTCAGCATTACTTGTTTTTGATTTTACATTCGATTCCCCTTGAAATAAATGCCAACATTGCATTTGCCTTCTTTACCACAGATTCGACCAGTAAATTAACCTTCTGGTAGTCTTGCCCGAGGACTCCTAAGTACCTCTGTACCTCTGATGTTTAGACCTTCTTCCGATGTAGGTAATGTTCCGCTCTATTGTTCCTTTTACCACAAGGTCTTTCCATACATTTTCCAGTACTGTATTCCACCTTTGACATTTCTCCCTACTTTTCCAATTTGTCTGTGTCGTGCTGCAATCTTCCTCAACAACACCGAAACCTACACCTATCTTCATATCATCCGCAAAGCCATTTTTTAAATTACTGACAATCAATGTGAAAAGCATTGGTCCCAATACTGACCCTGAGGAAAACCACTAGTCACCGACAGCCAAGCAGAAATGGTCCATTTTATTCCCATTCGCTGCCTCCTGTCTGTCAGCAATTCCGTTCGTCTTGCCAGTATCTTTCCGGTAACATCATAGGATTCTAACTTGTAAATAAGTATAATATGTGGCACCATATCAAATACCTTCTGAAAATCCACTTGACTGGCATCCACTGCCTATCCTTTGTCCACGCTGCTTGCTACTACCTCGAGGATCTTTAACAGGTTTGTCATGCAAGATTTCGCGTAACAGAGAGCATGGTGACTTTGACTTATTTTGTCATTTGTCTCCAAGAACCTGGACTCCTCAAACTGAATAATACACTTCAACAATTCCCAACCAATGTGATGTTGCTATCTGGCCTATAATTCCCTTTCTTTGTCCTTCCTCCCTTTTTAAAGAGTGGAGTCACATTTGCAATCCTCCACTCCTCTGAGACAATGGCAGAATCAAGCGATTCTTGAAAGATTCTTTACCAATGCATCCGTTAACTCTTCAGTAACCTCTTTCAGGACTCTGGGATGTAGTCCATCTGGCCCAGGTGACTTATCCACCTTAAGACTGTTCAGTATGCCGAGCACTTTTTCTTTTGTAATAGCAATGACACTCACACCTCCTGCCTGTCACTCACGAACCACTGCACACTGCTAGCGTGTTCCACAGTGAAGACATATGCAGAGTACCTATTAGGTTCATCTGCCATTTCCTTGTCTCACGTTACTACTTCAACATCATTTTTCAATGATCCCTTGTCAATTTTACTTCCTTTTACTCTATATAACTGAAAAACACGTTAGTTAACGTGCTGTTTATCATTAGCTTGTCTGGCCTCGTAATTAATCTTTTCTATTCTTATCGCTTTATCCGTTGCCTTTTGTTGTTTATTGAAAGGTTTCCTTTCATCCAACTTCCCGCTCATTTTTGCTACCTGATATGCCCTTTAGTTTTATGTTATGCGGTCCGAAACTTCCTTTGTCAGTCACGGTTGTCTACCCCTGCCATTTGAGAACTTCTTCCCATGTGGACCATATCTATCCTGCGCCTTGCGAACCATTCTCAAAATTTCCAGCCCTCTCAACTGTGCTGTAATCCCCGGTAGTATCCTTCCCTAATCCATCTGGGCAAGCTCCTCTCTCACGCCCCTGTAATTCGTTCTGCAATACTGATAGAAGCGACTTTTATACTCTGTTTCAAATTACAGCATGAATCAACATCAGGGAATTGCCTGAGTTCATGTACCAGCTCCTCGCAGCAGAGGAGACAGTAGAAATGTGGTGGGGGTATATTGTCTGTGTCCATATTGAAACATAGGAAACATAGAAAACCTACAGCATAATACATCCTTTCGGCCCACATATCTATGTTGAACATGTCCCTACCTGAGAAAGTACCCAGGGTTACCCATAGCCCACTATTTTTCTGAACTCCATGTACCTGTCCAGGACTCTCTTAAAAGACCCTATCTTATTCACCTCCAGCACCGTCGCCGGCAGCCCATTCCACGCACTCACCACTCTCTGTGTAATAAATTGAGTCCTTACAACTCCTCTGTACCTACTTCCAAGAACTTTAAAACGGTGCCCTCTCATGCTAACCATTTCAGCCCTGCCAAAAATCCTCTGAATATCCACATGATTAATGCCTGTCATCACCTTATACACTATCATGTCACCTCTCATCCTCTGTTACTCCAAGAAGAAAAAGCCGAGTTCACATAATCTATTCTCATAAGCCATGGTCCACAATCCAGGCAGCATCCTTGTTGATCTCCTCTGCACGCGTTCTATGGTTTCAACATCGTTCCTGTAGTAAGGCTACCAGAACTGAGTATTCCAAATTAAGTCTGACCAGGGTCCTATATATCTGCAACATTTCCTTTCGGCTTCTAAACTCAATCCCACGACTGATGAAGGCCAATGCACTGTATGCTATCTTAAACACAGTGTCAACATATGCAGCAGCTTTGACAGTCTTATGGAGTCAGTCCACAAAACCAGCCGGACTTTGACTTATTTTATCATTTGTCTCCAGGTACCTCGAAACCTCCACGTTAGTAAGAGACTCCAACATTTTCACAACCATCAGGTTTGGCTAACAGGCCTATAATTTCCCTCTTTTGCCTCCCGCCCTTCTTAAAGAGTGAAATGATATTTGCACGCCACTCCGGTCCCTCCGGGACCATGTCAGACTTAAGTGGTTATTTACGATCATCTGTTATCTCTCCGGCAATCTCTCTCAGGTCTCTGGGATATAGTCCACCTTGCCCTGATGACTTATCCATCTTAAGACCTTTTCGTATGCCAAGCGCTTTTTTCTTTTTTAATAGTAATGGGTCTCACTCCTATTGACTGTCACTTAAGCACCACTGCACACTGCTTGCGCCTTTCACAGTGAAAACATATGTAAACACCCTTTATCTGCAGTTTGTTTATTCCCAATTACTGTACTATCTCAACAACATCATTTTCCAGTGGTCCAGTATCAACTCTCAACTTCCTTTTACTCTTTATATTACTGAAAAAGTGCTTATTATCCTGCTTTATATTATTGGCTTGATTGCCCTTATATATTCATCTTATCCCTTTTTAAAGCTTTTTATTAGTTGCCTTATGTTGGATTTTGAAACGTTTAATTTTATCCAACCTTCCACTCACCTTTGCTACCATGTATGCCATTTCCTTGGCTTTTATGCTCTGCCGCTTAAAAACTTCTTCCTCTGTGGGCTACATCTATGCTGCGCCTTGTGAACTATTCCCAGGACGTTCGGCAATCTATATTCTGCCGTTACTCCCATTAGCATCCTCTATAATCCACCTGGTAAAGCTCTTCTCTCATGTCTCTGCAATTCGCTTTATTCCATTGCGATACTGACACATGTAGGTTATGCTTATCCCTCTAAAATTGCGGTTTGAATTCCATCATTTTTGTTCACTGCCTCCTAAAGTTCCTTTGCATTAAGCTCTCTGTTAATATCTGGGTTATTACACAACAACAAATCTAAGATAGCCTTTCCCTGAGTAGTCTCAAGCACAAGCTGCTCTGCAAAGCTATCTCATAGGCATTCAATAAATTCCCTCTCTTGCGAGTCAACATGCTTGATTTTCCTATTTCCCTTGGTATATTGAAGTCGCCCATTGCAATTGTGTCATTCCTATTACATGCCTTTTCCAGCTCTCTTTTCAATCTCAACCCCTCCTCTTCGCTACTATTGTGTGGACTATATATGATTCTGATTATGTATTTCTCACCCTTGTAACTTCGTATCTCCGCTCACAAAGATTAAACTTTCTCTGACTCCATATCACGTCTTTCTAAAGATGAAACTCCATCACGATCCAACAGAGCCTCACTGCCGCCTAAGTCGTCCTGCTTGTCCTTTCGATACAAAGCATGTCCTTTAATATTGTGGTGCCATCAATGGCCTTCATTCAGCCACGACTCAGTGACGCCCACAACATCACACTGACCAATTGCACCAAGAGTTCGGCCACCTTGTTCCGCATTTAAATACAACACCTTCAGTTCTGCATCTGTGCCCTTATGAATTTTGCCTCTGTGGTACAATTCAATACTTCGTTATGTTTGCATTTCAACCCAATCATGAGCTTCTCCTTCCTTACATTCATGTTACACCTATCATCTACTTGTAAGCCTGTTATCTCATCCTCAGATCTATCATCCTGGTTCCCTTCCCCCTGCCAAATTAAAACACTCCCAGCAGCTCCAGTAAATCTTCCCGCAGGAATATTGGTACCACTCCGATTCGTGCAACCCGTCCATTTTGTACAGGGCACGCCTATCCTAGAGGTTGTCCTAGTTCTCCAAAAACTAGAATCCCTGACCCGCGCAGCAATTCCATTCCTATGTCGACTGTCGTGTGGAACAGACAGAAATACTGTGATTACTATGTTTGAATTCCAGCTTCTCAGCTTCCTTCCTATCTCCCTATGTTCTGTTTTCCAGACCCCGTCCCTTTTTACTTCCTATGTCATCAGTTCAATAAGTGTCACGACTTCTGGCTGTGTAACCTCCCATCTCAGCATATTGTGGACGTGTCGAGGAACATTTCGGACCGGGGAGGAAAAGAACCACCAATGTTTCTTTTTTTCTGTCCACAGAAACGCCTATCTATAGTCTGGAGGACAGAGTCCACTATTGCTATTGCGATCCTCTTCAGTTTCCTGCTCTTGCGGGCAACATCAGAGGATTGCCTGAATTCATATACAAGTTTCCTGCAGCAGAGGAGACTGCAGACGTGTGGTGGTTGTGTAATTCTGAGTTCATCTACCAGCTCCTCGGAGCAGAGGAGACTGTAGTGAGTGCTGGGTGCTTATTGCCTGCATTCATGTCCCAGTCCCTCAGAGAATAAGAGACAGTAGAGTAGTGTAGGCTGTGTTATACCATGACTGGCACAGCCTGGAAAAGGAAACTCTGTGGCTCAGTACTGACAGCTTAAACTGAAAGGACTATCAAGAAGATCAGGTCAGTTATGAGAGAAGTAAAATGACGTAAATTGCCCATTGACCCCCTCCCCCCCGTGTTACCGTCTGCACTGTTGCAGAATTCAACCAAAGCTGAGCAGTGAAAGCAGTGAAACCACCCGCTCCACACAACACTCTCCCCTCCAGAATCACGTGTGCACTTTGTGCTCGCTGGAACACCGGGGAATCTGCAAACTACCAACAGAGGGGAGAGTGGAGCCTTTAACAGCGGATCTGAATCAGATCAGAAATGTTTCTGGGCCAACGTTCAATTTCAGACACTCTGTTTCTGATCTCCTAATTTCGCCCAAACAATGTCTTCAACAAGTTTCTTCATTGTGGGCTGGAATACGTGAGTGTTTGTTGTTCATCAGATCAGTCAGTGACAACCTATTTCTTTCCGTCCTCAGATGTTCGACAGAAACACATGGAGACTCTGCGGGCAGAGACTGAAAAACTGAGAGTGAACACGATCCTGATGAGGGAAAAGGTGAAGGTTTTCCAGCTGGATGATCGATACGCTGAACTCACGGTCATTTCTACTGTTCGAGATCGGAGACTGGTGGAACATGAGCTGCTAGCAAGAGGCAGAGACCAGGAGGAGTGGAGACAGAAACATCTCCGCGGAGAGCTGGAAAAAATCCGCATTGATCACCTGTTTCAGAGCAGTTACTCAAATAGTTTTTGGGAAACAATGAAAAGATTCTTTGTCCGATCAACTTCGGGACGTTCGGCAGCAGTGGCTGGAGTCCCGGGGATCGGGAAAACAACAATGGTACAAAAGATTGTTTATGACTGGGCCTCGGGGAAAATATACCAACAGTTCCAGTTTGTCTTCAGTTTCAAGTTCCGAGATTTAAACTCCATGAACTGTAGAATAAACCTCAGGGAACTGATTCTGGATCAATATCCTTACTTTGGGAATATCCTGAGAGAGGTCTGGAACAACCCAGAGGGATTGCTGTTTATATTCGATGGTTTGGATGAATTCAAACACAGAATCAATTTTGCAGACAGTCGGAGGGATACAGAACCCAAACACCAGTGCCCAGATCCGGAGTGGTGGTCTGAAGTGTCTGACATTGTGTACAGTTTAATCCAGGGCAAGCTGCTCCCAGGGTGTTCAGTGCTGGTGACCACCCGACCCACTGCGTTACATTTATTGGAAAAGGCTCGGATCAGTGTCTTTGCTGAAATCCTGGGATTTGTTGGTAAGGAACGGAAAGAATATTTCATCAGACATTTTGAAGATGAGACGGTGGCGGCAGCAGTTTTCAAACACGTGGAGGAGAACGACATCCTGTACACCATGAGCTACAACCCCTCCTACTGCTGGATCCTCGCTCTGGCACTGGGCCCCTTCTTCACACAAAGAGTCAGGGACCCGCAGCGAGTTCCCAAGACCATCACCCAACTATACTCCTACTATATTTACAACATCCTGAAAAACCACGGCCGTGAGATTGAGAACCCCCGTGATGTGTTACTCAGGGTTGGTCAGATGGCCTTCAGAGGAGTGTCCGAGAGGAAGATTGTGTTTACAGATGGAGATTTGATCAAGTACAATCTGCAGCCTTCCCAGTTCCTGTCCGGGTTCCTGATGGAGCTTTTGGAGAGAGAGGATTCGGCCCGGAGCGTGGTGTACACATTCCCACACCTCACCATCCAAGAGTTTGTAGCTGCAGTCGCACAATTCCTGAATCCACATCCCGGGGATATCCTGATATTCCTCACTGAAGCCCACAACACGACAGATGGGCAATTTGAGGTATTTCTCCGTTTTGTTGCTGGTCTCTCCTCCCCAATGACAGCTCGGGGCCTGGAGGAGTTTCTGGGTCCATTTTCTCATGAAACAACCTGCCGGGTGATTGACTGGGTGAAGGAAGAGGTTAAACGCCAGACTGGTAACACAGAGAATGAAGCTGGTAAAAGGAGCCTCCTGAACACATTGCACTACCTGTTTGAGTCTCAGAATCGTGGACTGGCTCAGGACGCACTGGGATCTGTGGAAACACTTTCATTCCGCGGAATGACACTGACCCCGATTGACTGCGCGGTCCTGTCTCATGCCATCGGACTCTGTGAAACAGTAAAACAGCTCAAATTGGAGTACTGCCACATTCAGTGTGAAGGAATCCGACGTCTGGGACCCGGGCTGCACAGGTGCCAGGATTTGAGGTAATTTGTTTTTAACTCTCACACTGTTCTGTTGTTTTGTTTCAGTGTAAAGGAATTTGTGTAAAACTCTAGTAACTCAGACTGTGAAGAATTGTGATTGGTCGATAATCATGTGATTGCTTGTAAAGGAATGTTGGAGACATTCATCAGATCAGTGAACAACGGCCTTTGGTTTAATGGTAGTAAATCACAGGAATGGCCGTGTTTCTCGCTGCCTGTGACACGTCCATTGACAATGTTCCTTCTCACTGTTACTGACACCCAGACCGACACTGACTCCGGCAGGTGGGTCAGAAATTCACATCCCCTTCCCGGTGAGGGACAAGAGACCGTCAGCAGACTGTCCCAGTGAGAAGGAAAGAAATACCATTGTGAATGTCCTCCCCTGCCCTTCCCCGTGTGTGACTATCACCATCAGTCCACCTGTGTGACTGTGCTCACTACCAGATACCCAGACCTCATCTCTTTTCTCCGGATTGTGGTCCTCAAGTTAGACCCACCCGTCCGCGCGATCTATTTCTGCCTCATTGTCTTGTCGATTCGTGTTTCCCTCATAATGGATCTCTGTATCACATCTACCTTCCTCCTGATTGGATCGCTTCACCTTATCCTCCTTCCTCCTGTGGGATCACTCTTCCCCATCCCCCTCCCTCCTTTGAGGATCTTTTCCGCAATTTCCCCTGGATATTTTCCAAAACACATCTCTTCCTTACTGTGGAACTTTCTCCCTTTCTGCTCTGGCCCCGTCGACCCTCTCAAGGCACGAACACTTTTCTAACCATCGTGGAGTGAGACAGAATTTGGGGACTTTACAGTGTAACACCGACGGACTAAATCACTGAGGTTCGGTGAATACCCCGGAGCTGGTTAGTGAGAGTCATTGACAGTGATGGGAACTCCGATCAGTGATTTACTGAAGGGTTTAATGTTTCCTGAAATACCCAAGTGAGAGAAATTCCCTCAGACCCGCGGTTTGAATCACTTTGTTCATCAATTTGTCTGTTTGTGTTTAGACTTGGGGATAATAAACTGGAAGATTCAGGAGTGAAACTGGTGTCTGCTGCTTTGAGGAACCCGGAGTGTAAAATACAGAAACTGGGGTAAGTACCAGACTGTGGGAGATTGTGTTTACAGTCACTGGGTGTCTGACACTGAACATTAATGTGATCAGTAATTGTTTTAATAATAAACACTGGGGATTTGTATCATCTCCTATCTCTCTGTATCCTTCACCCTCACTCTCTCTTATCTCCAGGCTGGACTACGTCGGTCTCACAGATTCTGGTGCCGAAGATCTCGCCTCCGCTCTCAGTAGAAACACATCACTGACGGAGCTGAACCTGAGCGGTAATGAACTGGCAGATTCAGGAGTGAAACTGGTGTCTGCGGCTCTGAGGGACGCGAAGTGTAAAATACAGGAACTGTGGTAAGTACAAGACTGTGGGAGATTGTGTTTACAGTCACAGGGTGTCTGACACTGAACATTAATGTGATTAGTAATTGTGTTACTGATAAACACTGGGGATTTAAACTGTCTCCTGTCTCTCTGTGTCCTTCACCCTCACTCTCTCTCTCTCATCTGCAGGATGCACAGTGTCGGTCTCACGGATTCTGGTGCAGAGGATCTCGCCTCCGCTCTCAGTACAAACCCATCACTGACGGAGCTGAGCTTGGCATCAAACACGCTCACAGACCGATCTGTCCCCGCTCTCCGCCGCATCATACTGACCCTCCCGAGTCTGGAGCGGATCGTGTGAGTGTTTGTGTTCATGTTAATATCAGCGGATCCGCGGGTTTTCTGTTGATTTTTTTTGTGGGTGTTCTTGTAACATAACCTCAGTCCCCTGTAATGACACTATTGTGTAATCCATTTATTGAAACTTTAATCCTCCATCTGTTTCAGCCTGAGTGGGAATCAGTTCAGTGAGACATGGAAGAAGGAAGTGGAGTCTCTGAAGGAACTTCGACCCGGACTGAGAGTGGATCTGTGAACATCTGCATGTGACGACATCACAGCCCGCGGGATAGGGATATTTTGACCGAATTTCTGCCCTCCCATTAATAGGCGCCCTCCCCTTTAATTTCCAACCGTCCCAACGGACGCTGGCTCCAGCCAGGCCCTCTGTGACGTCAGAGATGGCTCCACAGTGACGCAATACCGCTTCACGTCCCGCGATTCTGCTTCCGGTTTAAGTCCGGGTAAAGAGCTCCGACAAGTGCGACCTCGGGAATTACACAGACAGGAAGACCCCGTGGGTGGGGCCGAGTTCCCCGGATGGGATTATCCCAGGAGAGGATGCTTTTTTTTAAGGATTGGGCTGAGGACGATGCATTCGGCAGTCTGGCCGATGTAACGATGTTAAATTAACAGACACCTCGGCATTGACTCTCGATGTGCAGCGATCTCAGGCACGGCACTGAGATTTTATAATCAATGGGTGAGAAACGGGACAGTTTCTTCAGCCTGCCACTTGTTGTCGCCGATCAGTTAATTGTGTGTGACTGTGAGTGAATCGGGAAAGTGTATTTATTCCTGCACGTCAGCAGCGCTCACAATGTTTAATTTACATCTGAGCTGAGCCGAACATGTCCTTACCTAAGAAATTACCTAGGGTTACCCATTCCCCTCCAATTTTCTGATCTCCATGTACGTGTACAAGAGTCTCTTAAAAGACTCTATCGTATCCGCCTCCACTGTTGCCAGCAGCCCATTTCACGCACTCACCACTTTGAGTAAAAAAATTACCCCTGACATCTTCTCTGTACCTACTTCCAAAAGCACTTTGTGGAGTCACTACCTGTTTATGGTACCTCCCCACGAACACTGATGAAATAAATAAAGAAGTTATTGATTTTATGGGTCCTTACTCACACCACATCCGTCAAATAGAGGTCTGGAAAGATTTGCCTAAGATCAGTCCAGGGGATGTAGTCCAGGAGGGAGATTCACTCTGTGTCTGCCCCCGGGAATGTTTATGAGATAGAGTGGAGGGAGCTTCACTCTGTGTCTGAGCCCGGGAGTGTGTGATGGGACATTGTGGAGGGAGATACACTCTCTGTCGGTCCCCAGGAGTCTGTATGGGATGGTTTGGAGGGAGGTTCACTCTGTGACAGACCTATTGGAATGTGTGATGTGATGGTGTGGAGGGATATTCGCTCTGTATCTGACTCCAGGAGTGTGTTGGGACGGTACTGAAGTAGATTCTCTCTGTGTCTGACACGGGCAGTGTGTGATGGGAGAGTGTGGAGGGAGCTTCACTCTGCGTCTGACCCCTGGTGTTTGTGATGTGACGGTGTTGAGGGAGCTTCTCTCTGTGTCTGACCCGGGGAGTGTGTGATGGGACGGTGTGGAGGGAGATTCACTCTGAGACTGACACCAGGAGTGTGTATGGGACGGTGTGGAGGGAGATTCACTCTGAGACTGACACCAGGAGTGTGTATGAGACGGTGTGGAGGGAGATTCACTCTGAGACTGACACCAGGAGTGTGTATGGGACGGTGTGGAGGGAGATTCACTCTGAGACTGACACCAGGAGTGTGTATGGGACGGTGTGGAGGGAGATTCACTCTGAGACTGACACCAGGAGTGTGTAGGGGACGGTGTGGAGGGAAGTTCACTCTGACACCAGGAGTGTGTATGGGACGGTGTGGAGGGAGATTCACTCTGAGACTGACACCAGGAGTGTGTATGCGACGGTGTGGAGGGAGATTCACTCTGAGGCTGACACCAGGAGTGTGTATGGGACGGTGTGGAGGGAGATTCACTCTGAGGCTGACACCAGGAGTGTGTATGGGACGGTGTGGAGGAAGATTAACTCTGAGACTGACACCAGGAGTGTGTATGGGACGGTGTGGAGGGAGATTCACTCTGAGACTGACACCAGGAGTGTGTATGGGACGGTGTGGAGGGAGATTCACTCTGAGACTGACACCAGGAGTGTGTATGGGACGGTGTGGAGGGAGATTCACTCTGAGACTGACACCAGGAGTGTGTATGGGACGGTGTGGAGGGAGATTCACTCTGAGACTGACACCAGGAGTGTGTATGGGACGGTGTGGAGGGAGATTCACTCTGAGCCTGACACCAGGAGTGTGTATGGGACGGTGTGGAGGGAGATTCACTCTGAGACTGACACCAGGAGTGTGTATGGGACGGTGTGGAGGGAGCTTCACTCTGAGACTGACCCGGGGAGTGTGTGATGGGACGGTGTGGAGGGAGATTCACTCTGAGACTGAACCGGGGAGTGTGTGATGGGACGGTGTGGAGGGAGATTCACTCTGTGTCTGAACCCGGGAGTGTGTATGAGACGTTGTGGAGGGAGAGTCACTCTGAGACTGACAACAGGTGTGTGTATGGGACGGTGTGGGGGGAGATTCACTCTGAGACTGACACCAGGAGCGTGTATGGGACGGTGTGGAGGGAGATTCACTCTGAGACTGACACCAGGCGTGTGTAAGGGACCGTGTGGAGGGAGATTCACTCTGAGACTGACACCAGGAGTGTGTATGGGACGGTGTGGAGGGAGATTCACTCTGAGACTGACACCGGGAGTGTGTATGGGACGGTGTGGAGGGAGCTTCACTCTGAGACTGACCCGGGGAGTGTGTGATGGGACGGTGTGGAGGGAGATTCACTCTGAGACTGAACCGGGGAGTGTGTGATGGGACGGTGTGGAGGGAGATTCACTCTGTGTCTGAACCCGGGAGTGTGTATGAGACGGTGTGGAGGGAGAGTCACTCTGAGACTGACAACAGGTGTGTGTATGGGACGGTGTGGGGGGAGATTCACTCTGAGACTGACACCAGGAGCGTGTATGGGACGGTGTGGAGGGAGATTCACTCTGAGACTGACACCAGGTGTGTGTAAGGGACCGTGTGGAGGGAGATTCACTCTGAGACTGACACCAGGAGTGTGTATGGGACGGTGTGGAGGGAGATTCACTCTGAGACTGACACCGGGAGTGTGTATGGGACGGTGTGGAGGGAGATTAAAGCCTTTCATCCTCAACGAAGACCTACTTCCCGCACGATCACGCTTGGGGCAAGTAAGGTCAGAAATAACTGCCATCAGGCACGATTTTAAGAGACGCACCCTCCGTCCCGTAATCTCTTTCCGGCGGCAGGTATTCATGCATCTGGAGAGGGAGGACGAAGTTGAGACCGGTTTACTGTCCGGCACGAGGGGGTAGATTATCAGCTATATTGGAGCTCTGAGCGCCCACGGTGCCATGCGTGCGGGGAGGTGGGGCACTTTCGGAGGGACTGTCCTAGCACCCGAAAACCCAGGGATTCCACTTCGGGAACTGGTGCCCCAGCTACCTCTGCCCCTGATCCCATTCCTGCTCCTACACCTGTGCCGCCCCCTGCTCCTGCCCCTGACCCTGTCTCTATCCCCGCCCCTATTCCTGTGTCTGTTTTAGTCCCTGCCCATGCCCCTATTGTTCAGGCGGGAGTTCTTGAGGTTACGTGCAAGGATGTTGAGGCGAGGGACGGGGTGGAGCCTGTGCGGGGAAGGAAAGTGAGGAAGAAATCCAAACTCATTAAGAAGTCAGCCCCCGAGAAAGCAGAGCTCACGCCCATTTGCCCAGAAGTGGAGCAGGAGGCTCGTGGAAGTGCACAGTTGGACGGAGGAATGGAAGCGAAGAGTACCGCTCCATCAGTAAATCCTGCACCTGTGTGCTCCTCCGGCTTGAAGAGGAGAAGGGAATGCTCCCCCAAGAGGGCAGGGAATGTAGATGCGGGGGAGTCCCAGAAAGGGGTGGAATTCCGGGTGGAAGTTGTGTCTAACCCTGAATCCCCAGATGTAGCCACCAGTCCTGTGGTAGGTGGTGTGGTTGTGCAGGAAGCTACTGCTGGGCCTGTTTGCACAACTAAAACAGACCTGGAGCCCTCCACCCAGGACTTAGCAGTAAGCGACTCCCTGGAGGCAAGTGTATTAAACAGTATGAGCGGAGAGGAGACCAAGCTCTCTCACTGTCAGCATCAGGCTGCCGGTGAATCCCTTGGACCAGAGCTGCTGGGGTCCCCTTCATACCTGTCTCCTGGGGAGGGTGATATACCTTGCTTGCCGACCCCATCAACTAAAGGCCTGCAGGGAGTCCCTGGGATTTTCCCTCCATCGGCGTAACTGTGGATAAGACTGATGCGACGGTGGAGCGGGAAGGATGAGGGAGGTACCCGCTGCGCAGTGTGGGTTACAAGTGCAGCCGCATATTAGAACACACGAGGAGAAAGATGGGGGATCTATCTGCAGTGAGTGGTTGGAGGGAGACTCGTTTGATATCGAGACAATGAACATCCTCACCCCTCCTGAAAAAATCCCCTTTGGTACCTGTGGAGGAGATCAGAGAGTTCATTCACTCCTCTGTGGGTGCAAAGCATCGGCTTAAACTAGCCTCTCTTCGCTGGCCTAGCATGTCGAGGCTGGTGAAGTCCCTGCGAGTCATTCTCGGAGGGAAGGGGAAGGGGAAGAGGAATGTTGTGTCGGGGAATGACAGACGGCAGCTGAAATCCTTCCTGGATGACCTGGTGAGGGACATCAGGGTGGAAAGCAGCCTCGCTCCTTCGGAAACCGGTGGGTCACACGATAGCGATGGTAGCAGTCGAGCCCGGAAAGCAAAGAATGTTCTTGGTTTTCTTCGGGATGGTGAGGTTGAGGGCGCCACCGCTCTCAGTGGGAAGGGTATTGGTGCTGAGGCCTAGTGTGCTCCCGACATGAAGCTTACCATAGCTAGTCTTAATATAAATTGTAGCACGATGGGAGATACGCGGTGAGTTTCCTGCAGGAAACCCATACCACCCCAGGAACGAGTCCGCTTTGCTCCTGGAGTGGTAGGGTGGTGTCTACATGAGTCACCTTTGCTCCAGCTCTAGCGGGGTGGCGATCCTGTTTGTCCCAACCTTCCAGCCAGAAATGGTAGGAGCCCAAGATGTTGTGCCCGGCCGTCTGCTCCACATGGCTGTGCGCCTGGATGGAGTATTGCTGCATTTTACCAATGTGTATGCCCGCGGCGCGGGATGATGCAGACGCGCCTATTCTGTCAGCTGTCCACCTTGCTGAGTTCCATCGATTCTGGGGACTGCGTCATCCTCGGGGAGATTTCAACTGTACCCTCGAGGTGGAGGACCGCTCGGGCCTCCAACGCGACCCAGCATCGGCGAAAAGGTTAAAGGAGCTAGTCGGCTCCTTTGACTTGGTGGACAGCTGGCGGAATCTTCAACCCGACTCTAGCGCCTTCTCCAGAAGATCTAGAGAGGGGGGTTGCCGGATAGACCGCCTGTATATCTCTCGGGCTTGTATCTCCCGCGTGTCGGTGTCCTCCATGCGGCCGGTGTCGTGCTCGGCTCATCACCTTGTGTGGATGGAATTTACTCCTCTGCACCCTCGGTTGGGATCCGGGTATTGGCACTTTAACAACCGGCTGCTGGAAAACAGCCGATTCCGGGATTCTTTCCGAGCGTTCTGGGCCACCTGGAGTGAGGGACGGAGAGAGTTCTGCTCCCTACGGCTGTGGTGGCATGTGGGCAAAGCCCACATCCGGTTTTTTTGTCGGGAGTACACTAGGGGGTCGACAAAGAGGCGGGGCTCTGAGATTGAGCGGTTTGAGAGAGCGTTGCTTGACCTAGAGCCCCGTCTTGGTCCGACCGGTGGAGACAAACAGCTGTGGCAGGAATACCAGGAGAAGAAGGACGCACTCAGGCATCTGCAGCTTCAGCAGTCCCGAGGTGCATATGTGAGGTCGCGGATCCAAATGCTGCAAGATTTGGACCGCGGCTCACCCTTCTTCTACTCGTTGGAGAAGTGGCGGGGTGTTCAAAAGCAACTGGTGGAGCTACTGGCTGCTGATGGCTCCTCCATCACGGATCCCGACGAAATTATCAAAGAAGTCCGCACTTTCTATCGGTCCTTATTCTCACCAGATCCGTCAAATGCGGGGGCGTGCAGTGAGGTCTGGGAAGATTTAGCAAAGGTCAGCCGAGTAGACGCAGCGCGTCTGGACGCTCCCCTAACTCGGGAGGAGCTGTCTACTGCCCTTCGGCAACTCCGGAGGGTTAACTGCCCTGGCTTAGATGGTCTGAGTGTGGATTACACTGGGGGTTTATTGCAGCCTTGTTCTAGGGGAGAGCCGAGCCCCCGGGGAAATGCCTTTCTCATGGCGGAGAGCTGTTGTGGTCCTAGTGCCCAAGAAGGGAGAACTCCGCCTGCTAATGAACTGCGCCCGGTGTCCCTATTGTGCGCGTACTACAAGATGTTCCCCGGGCAATGACCAACCGTCCTGGTACAGTACAAGGACAGGTGATCCATTCTGACCAATTCTACAAGGTCCCGGGCCGCTCCATCCAGGACAATGTCCACCTGGTACGGGACCTGATCCACCTGCAACAGGAGACTGGGTCCCGGGCAGCGTTTCTTTCTCTTGACCAGGAGAAAGCGTTTGACCGGGTAGACCACAGTTCCTGGTGGGCACTCTGCAGGCTTTTGGGCTCGGACCACACTTTGTGGCCCGAGTTCGGCTCCTATACTCTGCCGCGGAGTGCCTTGTTAAGATCAATGGATCACTGGCAGCGCCCACTCCATTCAGGAGAGGAGTACGCCAGGGGTGCCCCATGTCCGGTCAATTGTACACGATCTGTGTCGAGCCATTCCTAAGCCTCCTACGGCGAAGGCTGACAGGTCTGGTTCGGCGTGAACCGGACATGGAGGCCGTCCTCTCGGCCTACGCCGATGATGTACTCCTCATGATGACAGATCCCAATGACCTGCACAGGATGCGCGAGTGCCAAGAAGTTTTCTCGGCAGCATCCTCCGCTAGGATCAACTGGGCGAAATGTTCCGGACTCTTAGTGGGTCAGTGGTAGGTGGACTCCCTGCCGGAGGAGATGAGAGCTTATGAGTGGAGCACTAGACGTCTCCTCTATCTGGAACTCTACCTGAGTCCATCTGGGGAGACCTGGCTGGCGAACTGGCAGGACCTGGAGACGAAAGTCATGGCCCGCCTGGGGCGCTGGTCAGGCCTTCTCAGGGTGCTTTCCTATCGAGGCAGGGTGGTGGTCATAAACCAGCTGGTGGCCTCCATGTTGTGGTATCGGATGGTCACCTTGGCCCCCCCTGCCCCGTTTGTTGCGAGAATGCAGAGGAAGTTAGTGGACTTCTTCTGGCGCAACAGGAAACACTAGGTCTCTGCAGCGGTCTTGAGTCTCCCAGTGTTAGAGGGCGGACAGTCGCTGGTGTGCGTTCGAACGCGACCGTCGGCTCTCCGCCTTAGGACTCTGCAGAGATTCCTGGACGCAGAGCACCCTCCCAGGTGGCACTTGTTGGCGACTTTCTTCATCCGGAGGGGCTGCTGTCTTCACGAAGACATGCGGCTACCACCGGCGGGCGTCAGCCGTACTGCTTTGCGGAGTCTGACCGGCTTCTATCAGGACCTACTGAGAGTCTGGAACATGGTCGCCTCAGGCCGGAAATCCCCTCCTCTGGCGGAGGGCGGGGTCCTGGCCGATTCTTGTCCTACCCCAGTGGATGTCGGTGCGGCTCGGGTGTGTGGATTGACTCAGGCCGAGTTGCTTGTCGGGCCCAGGCCTCGCAAACTTCTCCGGGAGCCGTGTCCACACAACTTGAGCCATCTCTCATCGATACCCACAGTCCCTTTCAGGGATGCAAGTAGGAGGTAATTGTATCGGCTGCTGCTCCACACCCTCCAATCCCTTGCCCTTGTCCACCGTCCCGACACGCCATGGCGGTCGATCTTTCCACCCGGAGGTGAGGAGGGTTCCCACTGGAAGTCCCTTTACGAGGGGGTTCTTCCCATGCACCTGGGGGATCTCGGCTGGAGGGTGCTGCATAGAGCGGTGCCCTGCAATAAGTTTTTTTAATTTGTACATGGATCTCCCACCCGCATGCCACTTCTGCGGGCTGGAGGAGACCGTGTACCACATGTACATGGAGTGTGCGAGGCTGCAGCCTCTTTTTGCGTATTTGCGTGGGCTGCTTCTCGCCTTCTGGCTGCATTTTAGCCCCACCCTATTTATATATGGTCATCCAGTAAGGAGGGGGCATGAAGGGATGAGGATATCCTTGTTAACTTGCTCCTGGGGCGGGCGAAAACAGCCATTGATGGGTCTTGGAAACGGGTGGCGGGAGGATCTCCCCAGGCAGACTGCCTGGCAATGTTTAGAGGGTATGTTCGTGCCCGGGTAAATATCGAAAAGGAACATACGCAGTCCACGGCGACCTTAGAGGCGTAAATCATTGATAGAGATGCAAACATTTTGTTGTAATGTGTATTGTTTATTTTTAGTGAAGTAATTGTGTTAGTCACTGTTTTGTATATTATAACACAGAATTTGTAACAAAGGTGAAGAGAGTCGGGGGGAGGACGCAGCCTTCCTTTACACCGTCGCCTATTGTGAAGGGATCTGAGAGATCGTTGTTGTGTGTGACTTGGCTACGCTAATTTCGTGCAGTTGGATGACCATGCTGGGGAACTTTGGGGGGCATCCCAGTCGTTCCATGATTTGCCACAGAACTTCCCTGCTCACAGTGTCGAACGCCTTGGTCAGGTCTTCACCATCTTCTTCAGCATTGTGCTCGAAAGGGTCACGGAAGACCGTGATGACGAGGACGGTGTCTACATCCGGTACCGCCCCGATGGCAGCCTGTTCAACCTGAGGCGACCGCAGTCCCACACCAAGACACTGGAGCAATTCATCCGAGAGCTCCTCTTCGCCGACGATGCTGCCCTTGTTGCCCACACAGAGACAGCCCTGCAGCGTATAACATCCGGCTTCGCAGAGGCTGCCGAGCCCTTCGGACTGGAAGCCAGCTTGAAGAAGACAGAAGTCCTCCATCCGCCCGCACCTCAGGAAGATTACCACCCTCCCCGCATCACCATCGGCGAGGCAGAGCTGAAGACAGTCCACCAGTTCAGCTACCTGGAGTGCACCGTCTCGTCAGATGCCGAGACCGACAAAGAGATTGACAACAGACTGACAAAGGCCAACAGCGCATTCGGCAGGCTGTGAGAAAGAGTCTGGAACAACAAGCATCTGAAGAAAGGCACAAAGATCAGCGTGTACAGAGCCGTTGGACTCACCACCCTCCTGTATGGCTCCGAGTCCTGGGTCACCTACCGTCACCTCCCACGACTCCTTGAGCGTTTCCACCAGCGCTGCCTCCGCACCATCCTCGACATCCACTGGAGTGACTCCGTCACCAACATCGAAGTCCTCGAACAGGCGGAGGTCACCAGCATCGAGTCTGTTCAAGACGCAGCTGCGCTGGGCAGGGCACGTCTCCAGGATGGAGGATCATCGCCTGCCCAAGACTGTGCTGTGTGGCGAACTCTCCACTGGCCACCGTGACAGGGGGCACCGAAGAAGAGGTACAAGGACTCTCTGAAGAAATCCCTTGGTGCCTGTCACATTGACCATCGCCAGTGGTCTACTGTAGCCTCCGATGGCGAGGCCTGGCGACACGCCATTCACCAGTCTGTCTCCTCCACTGGGAACGCACGCAGGGCTGGTCTTCAGGATGAAAGGAGAAGGAGGAACGACAGTGACACAGCAGCACCAAACCCGGAACAGAATTTCCCTTATTGCAGCCGCTGTGGCCGGGCCTGCCTGTCCCGTGTTGGCCTTGTCAGCCACCAGCGAGCCTGCAGCAGACGGGGGCAGCCCCCTTCCTAAATCTGCGTTCGCGAAGCCAAGCCATGATGATGACATTAAAACAACGAAGAACACGGGCACTACCAAAACTAATTAAACACAGATTAATTTAAAATAGTCCAATCCTCGGGAAGGATGCAATTTCCCTTACCTTGCCTACTGTCCCGGAACAACTCCATAATATCAATGGACGTTTAGGACTGTGTGACCCCGTAGGAAAGAGAGATTCGAGAGACAGAGCGTCAGTGCCGTGAAGCCATTTATTAACATTATTAATGCAAACGTCAGGGATTGTTGTTGGGATCATAAGTGATGTCACTGGACGATGAGCTGGCCGGACCCCACATGCTGATAATCCCCTTTTGAGTGTAGATATCAGGAAGAGCAGGGATGTAGTTAATCTGAAGATGTAGCGTGACCTGGAAGGACATTCTGCGGCTCTCTCTCAATACTCAGATCCGCAGCAACAAGCTCATTTTATCAATAACATCAACCGAACAGATACTGAAAAATAGTTCGTACGTTTACACCTGCCCCTGTGACGTATGGAACCAAAGAGTGCGATCCGTTGACATGCGCAGAAGAGTGAAGTTTAGTGGGAAGTGCTCACGTGTTGTTGAAGGACGCGGAAAGGATTCACAATGATGTAATTGGAACTTGGACTTTGAGGTAAGCGGGAAGTATGGATAGTCTGGAACTTTTTTTGTTCTGGGGTAGAGGCTGAAGGGCGAATATATAAAGATTTATATAAACGACATGGCGCGGATAGTAAGCATTTCTCCAACCGAGTGGATTCTAGAACTAGTGGCTATATTTGTATGCGAGAAGGGAAATTTTGAAGGGGCTCCTGAGTAACATAATTTTCATTGTGGTGGGCACGGACCGAGATGACAGTAAACATATTTGAGGCAGATATAATTGGAATGTGTCTTTGGCATTTTGACAAGATCATGTTATGAAAGCTTGGGAAGGATCGATGTCTAAACACAGGCAAATGGGAGTCAGTCAGGAAGGCACCCGCTTCGGCACGTTCACTCCTCCATGGCAATGAGCTGTGAATAAATCAGGCAGACAGTTCGACAGGTTTGAGTGACGTTGAAGCTTGTGGAAGCGGAATGCGAGATTGCTTTGGCTCAGTCGGCTTCAGACCAGGTGAGAATCAGCTTCTCGTGCTCCTTGTTAATAACCTGAATAAATCAGTTTTCACGCAATCCCGACATTTTGGGGATGGGTTTGCTGGGCGTGCTGTGGAGCGTTTGTGAGAGTATTGCCTCCCTAAAATATGAACCATATTCAGATTTAATTAGAAAGTGAATGTGAGTCATCTGTACATGATTTAATAAAATCAATTTGAAAAGCAATACATCGTGTGCTTATTTATTATTTTTCACAGTAAGTACTTTATTGACTTTATTACTTTATTGTCTCCAGACAATTGATACTAGTGCGTACAATCATCACAGTGATATTTGTTTCGCGCTCCCTGAAGTACACATCGAAATAAATATAATTTAAAAATAAATTATAAATCATAATTAGAAAACAGAAAAGGGAAAGTAAGGTAGTGCAAGTCAAGTCCAGATATTTGGAAGTTACGGCCCAGATCCGGGTCAGGATCTGTTCAGCAGTCTTATCACAGTTGGAAAGAAGCTGTTCCCAAATCTGGCATTGATATCTGATTTCCTGTAAGGGCTGTACTGTAAGGGCTGATTTCCGTAACCAGGGGTATCGCGGGGTAACATCGAATATAATGTCTACAGGATCGGGAATAGAAGATCGCCTTCTATTGCTGAGGGGTGGCTGGTCAACTGAGGAAGTTCTGGTACAGCTGAGTGGCACTGCCAATCACGAAATAAATGGAACGACACAACGTAAGCTGAACTAACACAGGATCTTTTGAAAGGCTATGTAACTTCTTTCCAAATTTGTATTCTTCTAATAATTATCGAGGAAGAATATTTTCTATCCTCAATTCCTGCTGAGGATTTTGGACGCGGCTGTGCAGTATTCGAAAACTTTTTGCGCCTCTTTTTCGCTGCTTCACATTATACAGTTTGGCAGGTCGGGAAATATGGAATAAGGATGTTATTGACCGTCGCTCTCTGCTGCTTTACAGAGATCCAATGCTGGATGCAAATAGTCTGGTCTCCTTAAAATTGAAATGACGCTTGTCCTAATCCAATACAGAGTTCCATCCGGCCCATTCCACACATTCATACATTTTATTTCTACCTCGAGCTAATTCTTATCAGATACGAATGAGACACTTTCAGTTACCAGCATCAGGATGTATTAAATGAGAATATTTATCTTACTATCAATCTAAAAGCGCGGATCTTTTACAAAATGTTGCCTGTTGTAAGACGTGTGCGAGCTGGAACTGAGTTCTACTCCGGGGAGAAAGAAGATCTTACATTTGTCCTGATCAATTCCCGGACAAGCGTCCAAGGAGACAGTATCAACGTTTTCAACTCTGCCCTGAAGTTAGTTTGGGTCGCTGCATAAATACACGTGTTTGTACAAGAACTCATGTTCGTGAGCAGAGCCCCGGTTTGAGCAGAGATATATCGGGCAGAGTAATAGTCGCGATCAAAATACACGGTTAGACTGGCAATAGAACTGGTCACTGCCGACGGCAGCCAAAATAGCATGAAGCTGCCCGATACACAGAAGAGTAATATGATGCTCTTTTTCCTGTTCTCCATCTCCGGGTCACGTTCAATCTTACTCTTATGGGTTCGGAAGCTCCTCCGGGATTTGTTGGCCACTAAGATATGCCTGGCCGTCATCCCGTTACATAAAAGTATTAAACAAATGCACACAGCAGGTTTTTGAAAGGATTTGAATCTGCTGAACGCGGCAAAAGTTGGAGAGTTGAAGATGTCCAATTTCGGGCGGACAACCAAGAAATATTTCCAATTATTCGTTGAGGCTGAAATGCAAACAAGAGGGGTATATTCTCCAGGCAAAGCTCCGCCAGTATTACTGCTGCCAGGATCCTGGCTGTCTTCACTCTGCAGTATTTTGTTTTAAACTTCTGACAACATATGGCAACATATCGATCACAGGTGAAGGCCACCGTGTACCGCCGTGATAGTTCCAGAGTGACCGTCAGCACGTAGATCGTGGCTTTAAGGACTTCCGTATAATGCAGAAATGAACTTGACAGGCGGAATATTAAAATCTCATAGAAAAGGACATTGATGAGAATGACCGATAGATCTGACACAGCCATCATCGTCATGTAGGCAGAGTTGCATTTGGAAAGACCGCATTTTCCCCGGGACAGAATAATAATTGTTAACAAATTAGCTGCAACAGAAAAAAAAAGCAACAACAGATAAAGAGATCACTGAAGGAGGAAGAGAGGGGAATCTTACAACTTATTTCTGAAATATGTTCGGATGTATTTCTGTTTAGTCCGGTGGTCTGAGAGTGAGCATAGGCAGGACGGAAATGCACTTCGCAGTGTGATCTTCACCAGCTGGAAACGGGCTGAGAAACAGCACGTGTAATTTACTGGGAGCCTGGGTAATGTGCTGCCCTGCTGGAGGGTAAACCAGGTTACCATTGCATGGCGAATGGTAGGTTGTGAGGTGCTCCGCATAAAAGAGACGGAGCTGTAAATACAGATCCATCATTCATTTAAAGTAAAACACTGGGTAAACCGGGTGGCACAGAGGTCATTTTGCACATCGGCCATCACAAATCAGGACTCTGAGCACTGGGGCTGAGTTATTGAGTTGGAGTTGTACAATACAAAATTGAAACCAAATTCGTAGTATTGTTTACAATTCTACTCACCTTCGTACGGGAATTATATCAAAATTCGTGACAGAATTCAAAATATTTACAAGGATACTGACGGGAATGAGTAATTTTTGTATACATTAGGGGTATAATTCGTGTAAATGAATTTCAGCCACTTCCTCTCAGATTGTGTGAGACTGTTTTGAACGATCATAGGATTCGCGTGAAAGTTGAAATGTTTCGGGGGTAATCTGAGAGAGGTTATTTACTCAGAGGTCGCTGCGAGTGTGGAAACAGCTCCCTGCGGAGAGGACGATGCGGGATCTACTGTACGACGTAAGATAAGCTCGTAAAGGGCTAATGTGGGAGAGAGGTAGGGGAATATTAGTCAGCTGCCGGTAGATAGGACCACAGAGGTTCAGGTCGCCATGGCGGGCCGAATGGCCGCTTTTGTGTTGTACACTTTTACTCTCTGACAGGCACGATGAAAAATACATTACCTCCTGAGCGAAACACTACTGCTATTTCAGCGATGGCATCCCTCCGATCTCTTTGCACCGGACATGAGGAGACGCCCTCCTGTGTCCAGCAGAAAGTCTCCTCACCGGCCGTGTGGACAGGGAACGATACAGCGCCTATTGAGCAGCTTGTATAATGGACACATTGCGGCGCATCTTCTGATCATACTTCATAAATAATAACAATGTCCTGCAGAAGGCCAATAGCTGTTAGACAATGTATTAATACGACTTACCGGGTAAACCAAACACCGCTAGAACAGGGTAACAAACGTCTTTCACCTGTAGGATCGCCGGTCGACTCATGTTCGATTACTTGAATTATCTCCCGTTGTGCAGTTCACATCAGCGTGTGACTCGAACCGCGACACGCTGCTAATTTATAGGGAACACGAATTCTCCGTCACTGGTAGGCGGGTTGTGCAATGAATGACGTTACTTACAGCCAATGAACAAACAAGGGTTGATGTTCCGCTCCAGTGCCACCTGTTCCCCAGCTGATGGACTGAGCAGCTAGATCATGAAGCTCCTTCATTCACATTCCACAACAGAACACCCCCCCCCCCCGAGGGAGTGACGTCAGCGCTCCCCTCGCCCGCGGAGAGCATCGCTCCAGGAGGGTCCTTTCGTTGTCCCACAGTAATTCAGTGAAGAGGTCCCGCTCCGTTCCGTAACTGCATTTGTTACACAGCGTTCTGCTGATACCCACTGACTATAACATTACTGATGCTGCGCTTGCCTTTACTTTTCACACAATAATTCTTCAATAACCTTTCTCATCATGCGTCCAGTCTAATGTCAAACCGTTAGTCTTTGTCTAACCTGATAGGCTGTGATTCCTTCCTAAATGAGACGGACAAAGTTCTGGTGCATGTGCGCAGTATTTTCTCTGGAATTGGAGCAACAAAGCCACAAGAGATACAGTATGCTAAAAGTGAGAGGTTTAACTGTACCCAATTTAAAGATCTATAGCATACCCGAGGGGCAATCTCTTTACCCAGAGGGTGGTACATTTATGGGACGAGCTGCCAGTTGGATGTACCGAAGACAGGATATTTCAGAACCAGGAACATGGACCAGAAGTGCACAGGAATTAAATTGGTGATAAGATGCCCCATTAAACCAATCCCTACCGTCTGCAGGTGTCCATATCCGTCCTATTCCTGCATATCCCTTTCTGAGAACATCTGGAAGTACTTTACTATAATTGCTTCCACCGCCATTGCATCTTGTGGATTGCCGGCACACAAGCCCTCCCCGTGTGAAAGAAAAGATCACCCGCACATCTACTTTGAAATCAGCCGTTATCATTTTATTCATCTGGGATCAGGCGTTTCCACACCGGAAATAGACGGTACCGGCCGTCTACTTTATCTAGGCCCCTCATACGCTGATAAGCTTCAATCAGCTTTCCATCGAGCCTCCGCCAATCCATAAGACACAACCCACGTTGCCCACTCTCTCCTGATGACACACGCCCGCTAATGCAAGCAGCACGCCGGTAAACCTCTGCACCTTCTCTGCAGCAGCATCTTTCCAACAGCGGGGGAACAGACTGGGTTCGGTTTCCAGACACGGCCTCAGTAGACATTTAATATGCAGCCGCCTACAAGTGTGCTGCAGACTCGACCGTCGTCTGAGTCGACAGAGTCACGGTGGTGATCTTGAGGCTTCAGAACTCCGCAGCTCCAGTCAGAGAATGCTAAAGAAAAGCAAAGTTATAGGGAATTCTTTGTCTCCTTCCCGTTTGTGCATCAGCTCGGACGTTATATGACGATGTTTTGGATGCTGGAATTGAAGGCTTTGTTGAAAACATTGCAGATGACATGAAGACAAATGGAGGGGAGGGCAGGTTGGAGGAAGCAGAAAGGGTTCAGAAGGTCAGTCAGATTTGGAGAATGGGTAAAGAATTGGCAGTTGGAATACAGTGTCGGGAAGTGTGTGGCCATGCACTTTGGTAGAAGAAATGAAAGGATTGGTTATTGTCTAAAGGCAGGGAAAATCCTAAAGCTTCAGACGATGGAGACGTGGGAGTCCTTGTCCAGGATGTCTTAACAGTTAATTTGCGGGCGGAGTCGGTGGTGAGGAAAGCAAAAACAACGTTAGCATTCATATCGGTCAATTGAATATGAAGGCAATCATATGATGCTGATGTCAAGATGAGTATATGAGTATAAATGCAGAGACAGTGACACTGTTGGTCTTCGCACTTTTACTTGTTCGGATATAAACTACAATACACGGGCAACGGGTTCACAGAGTCTATAACACGAGGCTGCACTTAAACTGCTTCACAAGATCCAAGGCTTCAGGAGGAAATCGGGCAAGTCAGTCTACAAAACAAGCGGAATGTCTCCACAGGCTTTACACTAGGTAAGTCGCTGTACAAACCGGCACAGCAAAAGGACTGACGCTGATAGTTGATTCTAACCGGCAGTGCGAGTATCAAGACTGAGCAACTGGTAGAGCAGGCACCAACATTAAACACCACTCAGTCAGTCTCAGGTGCGTCACGTGATCCACTTGAGCTCCTCCGAGTAAATAGGGCTGAGACCGTCGCCCAGAACGGCGTCATCAATTTTCTTTGAGGTGACAGCGCCACCTATTGGGTGCTGCATATATTACAGTTGACTCTGAATAAAACACGGGTGAAGCCTGACGTGGAGCATTGTGAACAGTTTTAGACTCATTATCTTAGAAATGAGTCGCTGAAATTAGAGAGGGTTCAAAGGAGGTCGTTTAAATGATTCCCGGATTGAATGGCTTGTCGTATGAAGAGGGTTTGATGGCCTGAATTCACTGCAATTCAGAAGAATGAGGTGTGAAAAGCCTATATAGAGTGGACGGAGGGGATGTTTCCAATGGTGGGAGAGTCTCAGAACAAAGCGCACACTCTCAGAATAGAGAGGTGTCCTGCTAGAACTGAGACGGTGAGGAACCTCTTGCCTCAGAGAATGGTGAATCTGTGTAATTTCTTACCTAAGACAGCTGTTCAGGTCAATTCTTTATGTATATTTAAGGCAGAAGCTGATTGATTTTAACTGGTCAGGGCATGGAGGGAAACGGGGAGAAGGCCGGAGATTGGGGCTGAGAGTAAAATTGGATCTGCCACGATGAAATGGCGGAGCAAAATATGTGAGCTAACTCGTCACATTCCGCTCCTATATCTTATGCTCTTATGGTCTTATAACATCGTCATCTGAAAATCAGTTCCTCAAATGATGCGGACAAGCATGTCATAGGCCTTCTGTCGCCGCCCTTTCGACATTTTCAGCCACTTTGACGGAGATATGGACTTGGTCCCCAAAATCTGTCAGCTCAACAACATTGTTCAAGGGCTTTCCATCCAGAGTAACTTGTCCCTTTGCTTTTGGCCTCCCAAACTGTAGCACTTCACACGCTGGCCCATTACGGATCCCTGTGAAACACCTCCCGTTCTGGAATTTCAGCCGGAATGAATTCCATCCACCGCTATTCATTGTCCCCGACGAGGATCCAATTCTGAATCCAAAACGTCAACTCACTGTGGATCCTTTGCAGCTTAAACTTCTGGAGGATCCTCCCATGAGGCTTCCCTTCTCTCCAGCTCCCGCTAAAAACCCCGAGTCTTACCAGTGTCTCTCACGAATCGATCTCTGCCTAGCTTTCTCCAGACTCTTCTGCCATTCCACCAACCTGATTGGCTAACGCACCATTCCTAAGTTGAATATCACAGCCCCCTTGTATTTAACTGAAACCCAAACACCTCCAGCAGAACACACCTTTCTACACAAAACTACAAAATGAAATGCCCTAGAGCATTAACAGTAGAACATGTGTCTTATCGAAGGCGTTACATAGAGCTGAAAAACCTTTTGTTAGACTCCTCAATATTGTTAAAAAAATAGAAATATAGAAAACCTACAGCACAATACAGGCCATTCCGCCCGCAAAGTTATGCCGAACACGTCCCTGCCTTAGAAATTACTAGGCTTTTTCATAGCCGTCGACTTTACTAAGCTCCATGTACCTATCTAAAAGCCTCTTAAAAGACCCTATCGTATCCGCCTCCACCACCGATGCCAGCAGTCCATTCCACGCACTCACCACTCTCTGCGTAAAAATCATACTCCACTGTACCTACTCCCCAGCACCTTAAACCTGTGTCCTCTTGTGGCAACCATTTCAGCCCTGGGAAAAAGCCTCTGACTATCCACACGATCAATGCCCCTCATCATCTTATACACTTCTATCAGGTCACCTCTCATCCTCCTTCGCTCCAAGGAGAAAAGGCCGAGTTCACTCAACCTATTCTCATAAGGCATGCGCCCCAATCCAGGGAACATCTTTGTAAATCTCCTCTGCACCCTGTCTATGGCTTCCACATCCTTCCTGTAGTTAGGCGACCAAAACTGAGCACAGTACTCGAAGTTATTGTTGGTTAGCTTTCCTTCATATTTCATATTTCCCCTTATGGCGTTTTATTTACCTTCAGGTGATTTTTAAAAAAATTACAATCCCCTAACTAAAATTTCTGGATGAGCCTTCCATGCAGTACTTTGTCAAAGACCTGACTGAAGTTAGAACAGCTGAAGCCAGTGTGGATTGGGTTTAAATGCTCAGCCGCGAAACCTTCAAGAGTGAAAGATTGAACGTACACAGTACCTTATGCTCCTGTTAGAATAAAAGGTATTGGCGAATTCGGATCTTCGAGGGATGGTAAGGCCTTGGTTAAGAAGAAGTAAGGAGACGTATGGCCAGTTGGGACCAAATGAGTCACTCGAGACATATAGGAAATGCATGAAATAATTAAGAGTGTATTTAGAGCTAGAGAAGGCTTGAACCTTCCCGGGCACACGGGTTAAAGGACATTCCCCGGAGATTCGACAGTCACATGAAGATCATAGTGAATGCAAAGGAAGAGAATCATAGCGATCACAGAAGTCAGCTACGGATGGAGCCAAAACAGGCGGGGAAGGTGTTAGAGATTTGTTGCGTCTCTATTTGCTCAGAAGACAGGAACATGGACAAAATGGGTGAAAACAATAGTGAGGTCGTGCACGATACGGATTATGGGGGATGATTGCAGACCTTCTGCTCGCCCCAGAATAGAAACGACGCTGAGGCTTTGGCGACGGTGCGGACGAGGTTTGCCGCCTGGTTTAGAGGACGTGTGCTCTCTTTGGAAGCTGGGCAAACGTGTTGTTTCCTTTGGAGCAGCGAGAACTGATAGAGGTTTATAATATTGTGGGAAGCAAAGATGGAGCAGAAAGTCGGATCTTTATCCCAGGGTAGAACTCTCTGAACCAGAGGGCATGCCGGGAAGGTGAGAGGGGATAGGTTGAAAGGGGATGTGAGGGTTAAAGCTTTTTTACTCAGATAATACGCTGCCCGGTATGGTGGCAGAGGCAACTACATTAGAGGCTTTTAAGAGACGTTTTGAATAGGCACATGAATATGAGGAAGGTCAGATAAGGACTTTGTGCATGTAGGAGGAATTCATTCCTGAGTTAGTTATTTACCGTTTAGCAGCTTTGGCACAACGCTGTGGGCCATGGGGCCTGTCCCTGAACGATACTGTTCTGTGTACTATGTTCTATGAGGAGATGTTTGCTGACTTGAGGCAAGTCCTGGCAGATAGATGCCGGATCCTGACAGGGTGGCACCTCGGCATTTGTGAGATGCTAGTGCGGAAATTGCAGGGGCGACGGCAGAGATAGTTCCGATCCCAAGGGTAAGGTGCTGGGGGTATGGCTGATGTTGTTTCGATGTTCAGGAAAGTCTCTACGAAGGAGCAGGGAAGCCAGAAGCTGGTGAGCCTGACGTCAGTCGTGGTTAAGTTATTGAAAGGCGTTCTAAGGGTCAGGATATCTACGAATCTCGATTTAATTGTTAATATAGTTTACGGTATGTGCAGATACACCCGGATTCAGAGCGTAGCGGACAGCGAAGTAGGTTATCAAACCTTGTAGCATGAGTGGACCAGTTTGAAAAAAAAAACATGGCCTGAAGCGTGGCGGGTGGAATTTAATGCAGACAAGGGTGAGGTAGATACGTAGAAAACGTACAGCACAAAACAGTCCCTTCGGCCCACAATGCTGTGCCGAACAGACACTTACTTTGGAGGTTTTGCATTTTAGGAGGACCGACCAGTGACACAGAGAATGGCGGGGAAATGAGGCGTGCGCACGGGACAGAGGCATCTGAGATGACATTTCCATAATTACTAGAGAAGGCTGTAGAGAGGGTCGTACGGAAAGATCTTGGCACACGGCCGTTCATACAGTCAAAGTACTGTGTACATAAATAGTAATGTTACGTTTCAGTTGTATAACAGCACACAAAACTGCTCACACCTCCTTTAGCTCTGAAGTCTCTCTTAATTGCTTCATCCATTTCCTACCGTTTGGGGCTCTGGTCGCCGATCCACAGGAAAGATATAATGTCCAAACCCAGAGAGGATGTAATTAAAGAGAGAACACTGCCTGATTAGCGTTTTTAAAACAATTTATTTATTTTGTATTTTCCTGTAACTCTGTATCTTTGCCCTGCACTGCAACTGAAAAAGAAATCAGTATTATAGAAGACACTCATGTTGAAACAGACTCCGGATGTTTAAAGGCGTGTTGCTATGTGGGTTTTTTTCACACTGACGGTGATGTGTGCCTGGAATTTTGCAGATGCGACAGAGGCTATTTGATACCACATGCGTGGGCGGACAATGGAGGTATGTGCCCCTTGTGCGTGCAGATAGAATTGGAATCAATGAGGCATAAAATCCCCACTTCCATTGGTTCAGGACAACACGGTGAGGAAACGAGCCTGTTCCCGTGCTGAACCGGAATGACCACAGCTGGACTACTGTCTGAATCTCCGTTCGACCTTCTCAGGAAGGACGTGACTGACGTAGGAGGGCGCAGTTATCATTCAGGACAGTTGTGGCCGGGACAGGAGGAGACTGGACAGTGACTCGGAACTGATCCCAGAACTCAGGGTCATGTAACGCTGAATCTTCTCTGCGCCACCACAGGTTCCCCTGTCACGATGCAATTGCCAGGTATTGTAAAGGGTGACCAAGGACACAGACTCTTCCTACTCGAAACCGCTCGACGTAATGCAAAAACCCCGTCATTGTGTGTTCAGTCTGAGAGACGGCGCCTGCCCGACGTAATGAGGTCAGTGTAAGCCGATTGGTTTTCGGTTTCGTCGAAATGGAAGTAAAGGTCTGCGGATTTTTGTCAACACTTGAAACGACTCGGCAACGTGTTCTTCACAAGATCCAACACGTTTACAGTGACTGTGCACTGATCCCGGACAATCCGGCCGGGATTAACAGTTGGGAGATCAAGCGGTGAATGTCAGGAATACCCGGACGGCAGTCGCTGTGGTCGCGTCGGGGTTATTCTCCGTGCGCGGCCGGAGTAATGAACTGAATCACCGAGGTGAACGGATATTTCACCGCGCTGATCACCTGCTCCCTAAATTTCGACTGAGTGACCGCGTAAATAAATGTGTTCGTGCAGCAGCTGAAATTCTTCAGCCAGGCTCCGACGAGGAGAAAGATCCATTCAGAATCATTGAAATTGAATCGTAATCCTGAGATCTCATAATACATGACATTTAACACTCACGTCAGCCACAGCAGGATGAAGCTGCCAGAGATGGTGAAGAGTAAAACCACAGACCTCCTCCGGCTCTCCATCTCCGGGTCTCTGTTGTTTTCCCCTTGCTCTGACCCCTCAGCCCCTTACGGACACGACTGGCCACAACAATATGCCTGACCGTCAGAACGTTGAGTAGCAGAATCACAGCGAAAGGGATGAGCGGATTTAAAACTACATCGAGCCAGTCGTATACTATCTACCCGAGGTCAGTGAAAGTGTTAGCCCTGAGTTCACAGAACCACGGTACATTGTTGATTATCTGTCTGGGTTCCCAGAGGAAGTAGCGGGGAACACTTCTCAGAAAGGACGGCACGCCGGTTGTTGTGAGAACCACAGCCGCAGTTTTCCCGGTGCAATATTTTGTTTTCAGCTTCTGACAGCAGATGGCGACAAACCGATCAAAAGTGAAGGTGACGGTGAACCAGACAGAATAGTAGGTGGCTGTCTGCCTCAGTACTTCGAAAACGCTGCACACAGCGGTAATGTTCAAAAAAATCCACGAGTGATAATTATACCTGTATATGATTTGACGCAAAATAAACTCGATTACAAGGGTCAATAGATCCGCAGCTGCCATGGCCACCAGGTAGCGAGTGGTGCAGGTAGAGAGGCCGCACTTTCCCCGGGACAGGATCACAATCGCGAGTAAGTTCACTGCAGAGAGAGAGAGAGAGAGAGAGAGAGAGAGAGAGAGAGAGAGAGAGAGAGAGAGAGAGAGAGAGAGAGAGAGAGAGAGAGAGAGAGAGAGAGAGAGAGAGAGAGAGAGAGAGAGAGAGAGAGAGAGAGAGATTGAGAACAGAAATTGGTCATTATTGAACAGATTCTCTTGGAATGAACGCAGGATTGTTTTTCAGACAAATCTCAGGAGTGCTAGAGTCGGCGAAAAGGCTGCTTGTCTAACAAACGTCACGGGTCACGTTATCTTTAACCTGTCTTCTTCAGAGTGGAGACAAGACGATGCGTGGATTATCCTCGGGAATAACAACGATCGGAACTAATACCGATTCCAGTCGCGGACGCGACCATTTTGACAAATTGAACCGTGACTAACCGGGCCTCTGGAAACTCAGCAGCGGACCGGGCCGGAAAAGGATCGAGATGCAAACAAACCCACAGATTTCTGGAGGAAACACTCGTACGGTTCAGAGGGGATGTAGCAACAACTCAGTGATCAGATGCTGAGTGCCCAGCAATGGATTAGTTCCACGGCGCAGTTCAATTCGTTAGCACAGGTCAGTAGATCCGTGGACACATATTCCTGCGCTCAGACCCAACTACTGACCAGCAGGTAGTGGGTCGGACTGTGACAGACTCCAGGGGGGAAACGTGAAACACAGGACTAGCTGTTCAATCAGATTAGTAACTCAGAAACAGTGAACTTCGCAAGGTAACCTCTCCCACTCACATCTCTCCGGGGAGCTGCCCGACCCAAGCCCAGGACAACTCCGGAAGGCGCTTCCACTCAAAATCTTCTCGTCACGCCTTCGCAGAGAGCGCCCCAGCACTGGTACAGCTCAGGGCAAAGTCCGACTGCATCTCTCACAGTCACCGCTTGCCGTAGAACTGTCGGGCAAAAATACTGGGAGAGGTCTGGAAACGTTGCCATTAAATCCCTCCTCATCACACCCTTCTCGGGAGGCCCCTGTCCCCAGCACTGCCTCAACTCTGGAAAAGGTGGCATTAAAAAAATAAACAGTCACATCCTTCCCGGAGATCTAACTGTGATCACCAAGTGGGAAACTCGTAAAATTCCCATAAACAGGTTCACACCGGTCAACACACAGAAATACCAAACACGAATTGCTCCGCTCACTCACCGGGAACTCCGATGACGGCAAGGAACACGTTCGATACTTTATAGACAGCCAAGAACCTATCCAACAATGCAGGCATCCTCTCTGGCCGGTGATTTGTCCCCGTGTACCACAGGCGATCTCCCGGAATGAGGTGCTACGGCGGGCACATGCCCGGGGTTTTAATATCAATTTGCGACTCCGCAGGGACCGAGTTCAACACATTTAAAATTACAGATGTTTAAGTTATTTTCGAACCGATTATGTCACACAAGTGCAATCCCCGCGGTACATCACTATAGTTAATTTAGTGAATTAATTATGAAACTGCAAACAATGGAAATTATGATGGTACTCAGTGTTGTAAACAGCGAGTGGCATTTTTCGAGCAAATGGGATAACTTTCCCCATTGATTGGTGGTATCAGTGGGATACCACCAACAGAACCATCTCAACGCCTAATATTATGTCGGTGCCAATCTTGGCCATCCGTTCAGGAGACCGACTGAATTTAGGAGAAACCATCCTCAGATCTCACTCCCGACTACCAGTGACCATCCTCAGATCTCACTCTCGATTCCAAGTAACTGTCCTCAGCTTGTTTGGGTTCTGGTGAAATGTACCAGATTTTGTCCTGGGTGTGGAACATGTCTACGTTGGTCGCCATTGAGAGAAATGTTTGCTCTGTGGAAGGAAATCTTGCTGCCTTCTATTTCTCTGACACGTACCGAGAATTGAGAAAGGTAAACACTGGAGCCGGCCCTTCGGTCTACAGTGTCCGCGCGAACCATATCGCCACACTGAACGGATGTAATCGCCCAGCCGCTGATCCTTCTCCCTACACCCCCTGCCCGTACACGTTTGAACTCTCACAACAGTAACCTTGGGCTTCTGCGGTCTCTCATCTCAGAAGCTTTTCCACCATCTGTGCGAATGAGTTGGTACCAACATAAGCGTCTGGACCATCAAAGGCGTCAGTCTCAAAATTATTGAAATGTGTTGTGCGATTGTAACTTGTGAAATCGTGTTGTATCACCCATTCTGAGTGCTTTTGAGAGGGTAAATGCAGGCAGGATATTTTTCCTGTGAGGTTGGGTGCAACCAGAAAAGGAGGTCACATGTTTAGGGTAAAAAAGGTAAAATTTCAGGGGAATCTGAAGGCAAGTTGGTCACTCTGAAGGCGGCGCGACAGCGGGACGAGCTGCCGGCGGAATTGGTGGATGTGGGTTTGGCTGAATTGAAGAGAAGTTTAGATAAGCACATGGTTGAGGGGTCTGGTTGGGCTACGGTCCAGGTACAGTCTTGGGACTCGGTACGGTGGAAAGGAGCAAAAGCGTCTGTTTCTTTATTGTGTTCTGTGACTCTGAATAACGGGAGCTGGTAGGGAACCGGTTGGGTCTATTGTCGAGAAGGAGCGTTTATGACGTGGAATGGCTGCTGTTGTATCTCCCTCTCTCATTCATACAAATTAACCCAGACACACTCGCTGACACAAATACACACACAGACGTGAGCACAAACACATGGACTCATCACACACCCACACAGCATAGACACAGATAACCACACAAAGACACATACACATCTCCGAACACAGACACAGTTCGACATACACACATAGACACTCAGAGACACATGCGCTCACTCACAATGGCTAGGAAAACACACAGAGACACACATGCACGCACAAACTTACAAACGCGCACAGAAACTCAGATGTGCGCCCACATACACACCGTGCACACGCACACACACACACACGTATATCAACGGGCACCAGCATAAACACACGAACATGCAGACACACATACATCGAGATACGCACACTAACACGCACTGGAATACACCATCGCACAGTCACAGAGCGCAACACAGACACAGAAACACACGCGCAAACACAGACACACAGAGAAACATAAAAGAAACTGAAAGGACAAACACAGACAGGATGAGACACACAACGAAAACAAACGCAGACCCACAAATACACACACACGCGCACACGTCCACACACAGTCCCGCGTACTAACAGCTACACACAGACACAACCAAACACACAAAGGCAGACACAGAAACACACACACACACACACACACTGACTCCCAGACAGAAAAACACCCAGCCACAAATACTTACAAACATAAAGCGACACGCGCATGTGCACAACACACTGATACGCACACCTACTTAGAAACACAGATAGAAACACACACGCACACATACAGCTGCACTTTCACATTTGCCTCTCCAGACCTCCAAGGATTCTGTGTTGTAACATGAATCTCCCCTTGTAATAATGGTCAGTGAAGCACAGGGAATCAGCATTTGCCCACAAGTAACTTTATTGCCGCCAGTAAAAATCACGTGGCTTCGCAAGCTATCTCCCTGTGTGCACCCTACTCGAATTCCTGACCATCGCAGAGCAGTCTATGAAGAAACAGGCTATTGCCCGGGAAAGGAGCCTGCGCAGGCCAGGCGTTCCTCGTGGGGTCCCCCTTATCCGCAATGCTTGATCTCTGGTGTCTTGAGGCTCATCGGCCCTACTCTTCCTGCTGTCCGAATTAACTAAACTGGTGCGTCTCCATCCCAAGGTCACCTGACCTACCTGGGTCACCTTCGTACTGGTCATTGTACATGGCTACAACCAGCATTGTTTCATGGTACTGTCCACTCCAGCCTTGTGTATCTGTGTCTTTCAACTCTGACTGGTCCAAACAATATGTGCGTGGCCTATCAGCGGTTATAACTGGAGCAAAAACCGTGAGCTCAGTAGCAGGCAAGGTTCAGGCAGAGAAGGGAAACACTCCCTCGCAGAGCGGTCATCGACAGAATGATCTGAGGCAGAGTGGTAGGCCTTTGACTCATTCGGTCTTCAGCAATAACGGGTACGTTAGCTGTGAGGAATAGAAACCAGAAGTATGTCTATGAGTCCGGTGTTCTGTACTGGGTGTCAGGTGTGAGATGTCCAGGAGACACAGCTCCTTAGGGACCACGTTAGGGAACTGGAGATGCAGCTCGATTACTTTCGTCTGGTCAGGGAGAGTGAGGAGGTGATGGAAAGAAGCTATAGGCAGGGCCCTGGCGAGACCGATAAGTGGGTAACAGTCTGGAGAGGGAAGGGCAGGAGTCAGAGGCTAGAGAGTACCCCTGTGGCTGTACACTTTGATAATAAATACTCCTGTTTGAGTACTATTGGGGGGATGGCCTATCTGGGGATAGCAACAGTGGCCATGTGACTCAGAAGGGTAGGGAAAGGAAGAGAAAGGCACTCGTGATTGGGTACTCTCTAGTTGCGGGGGGGGGGGGGGTGCAGACAGGCGATTCTTTGCACTCAGGAAAGAAACTCGGATGGTAGTTTGCCTCCCAGGTGCCAGGCTCCGCGAAGTTTCTGATCGCGTCTACGATATCCTGAGCTGGGAAGGAGAACAGCCAGAGGTCGTGGTACATACTGGTACCAGCGACACAGGCAGGAAAGGGGAGGATGTTCTGAAAGCACACAAGAAGGAGTTAAGAAGGAAGTCGAAAAGCAGGAGCACAAAGGTAGTCGCCTGTGCCACGCGACAGTGAGTATAGAAATAGAGTGAGGAGGAGGATAAATACGAGGCTGAGGAATTGGAGCAAGAGGCAGGGATTCAGATTTCTGGATCACTGGCGCTTTTCTTGGGGCATGAGTGACCAGTACAAAAAGGACGGGTTGCACTTGAATCTCAGGGGACCAATAACCTGGCAGGGAGGTTTGCCAAGGTTATTGAGGCGAGTTTAAACTGGGATTAATGGGTTGGGAGCAAACTGAAGAGTCGAAAGAAGGGGCTGTTGGCTCACAGATAGAGGAAGTTTTGAGACAGTGTGAGAGGGAGGATAGCCAGCTGATCGAGAAGGGACGCGCTCAGATTGATGGTCTGAGATGTGCCTATTTTTAATGCAAGTCGCATCATAAACAAAGCGGTTGAGCTTTGGCCGTGGATCAATACTTGGAGCTGTGATGTTGTGGCCATTACAGAGACTTCAGATTTTAGATTTAGATTTAGGTTTTTTTCAGAAAGGACAGGAAGGGAGGCAAAGGACGTGGGGCATTGCACTGTTGATCAGAGATAGTGATACGGCCGTAGGAAAGGAGGAAGACATGGAGGAATTGTCTACGAAGTCTCTGTGGCTGGACGTTAGAAACAGGAAAGGGTCTGTAAACTTACTGGGTGATTTTTATAGACCACGTATCAGTAACAGGAACATCGAGGAGCAGATCGGGAGACAGATTCTGGAAAGGTGTAGTAGTAACAGGATTGTCGTGGTGAGAGATTTTAATTTCCCAAATATGGATTGGCAAGCCCCTAGAGTGAGGGGTTCAGATGGGGTGGAGTTTGTTAGGTGTGTTCAAGAAGGTTTCTTGACACGATATGTAGATAAGTCTACAATAGGGAAGGCTGTACTTCTGGTATCGGAAAATGGACCGAGTCAGATGTCAGATCTCTCAGTGGGAGAGCATTTTGGAGATAATGATCACAACTCTATCTCCTTTACCATAACATTGGAGAGCGATAGGAACAGACAAATTAGGAAAGCGTTTAACTGAAGTAAGGGGAACTATAAACCGATCAAGCAAAACTTGAAAGCATAAATTGGGAACAGTGTCATCATCCGGTCCGTGAAGACCACATTCCGGTTCACGGTCCGTCCCATCGTTATTCCGGGTTTTCCGGTATTCCCTCATTATGTTTGGTGCTCTAATCGAGACAACTGAATCTCAGTTTGGGCTGGATACATAAATAGCTCCTGGGTTCAGCTTCATTTGTTGGACTGTTCCCTTTCGATCCCCTTCCTTATGAAGCCTTGCCTGCAAAACCTCGCCTGTATCGCTGTCAAGTCCTACTGCCTGAGCAAGACCGGAGCCTTGAAGTGTCTCGATGAGGAACTGTCTATTGTGGTTTGGAACTGTCTCTTTCTGTCCATGCATTCGCCGAGTAGGTTCAGCCGTTTCCCGTACCTTATGTTGGGAACTGTCTCTGTGTCCTCGCCTGCGCTGTTTAGGTCCGGCTGTTTGCCGCTACCTTATGTTGGGAACTGTCTCTCAGTGTTCTGTGTACAAGTCCTTTCGTGAGTTTTATAAATTACTTCGATGAGGAAGTACAGAGGTGGATTCGCAAGTCTGCTGATGACACAAAGGTTGTAGGTGTTATGGATAGTCTGGAGAGCTGTCAGAGGTAACAGCGGGATATTGATAGGATGCAAAACTGAGAATTACCAGAAAGAGCTCAACCCAGATAAGTGTAACGTGGTTCAGTTTGGTAGGACAAATATGATGATAAATAGCATTAATGGTTAGTATATTGGCAGTGTGGAGGATCAGCGGGATATTGTGGTCCGAGTCCATAGAACAGTCAAAGCTGCTGCGCAGGTTGACCCTGTGGTTAAGAAGGTATACGGTGCATTGGCCTTCATCAACGGTGGGATTGAGTTTAAGAGCCGACAGGTAATGTTACAGCTATTTAAGACTCTGGTCAGACCCAACCTGGAGTACTGTGCTCAGTTCTAGTCACCTCACACCAGGAAAGATGTGAAAACTATAGGAAAGGTGAAGGGGAGGTTTACCAGGTTGTTGCCTGGATTGGCATTCCTTACGGGAATAGGTTGAGTGAACGTGGCCTTTTCTCCTTGGAGCGGTGGAGGATGAGAGGTGTATAAGATGATGAGAGGCATTGATCGTGTGGATAGTCAGAGGCTTTTTCCCAGGGCTGAAATGGCTAGCACGAGAGGGCACAAGTTTTAAGGTGCTGGGGAGTAGGTACAGAGGAGATGTCAGGGGTAAAATTTTACGCAGAGATTGATGGTGGAACCGGATGCTATAGGATCTTTTAAGAGACTCTTGGATAGGTACATGGAGATTACAAAGATAGAGGGCTGCAGATAACCTGAGGTAATTTGTAAAGTCTGTACGTGTTCGGCACAGCTTGTGGGATGAAGGGCCTGGACTGTGCTGTAGTTTTTTTTTCTCTGTTGTCCTCCTCCGGTGGGGTTTCAAAGTCGAAGTCCAAGTTCGTTTATTTTTGAGTTCGTCTCCTCGCAGGCAGCCACAAAATAAAGAAGTAAAAAGACGGACGAACACGGAAAGAGCAAAGAGAAAGACACACAACCCGGGCAAACAGCAAAAATAAGCAAATATCTGAAGATCCCGAGAGTCCGTCGCCACGGAGCTGTGATCACGGTAATCTGAGTTCAGCCCAGGGACGAGTAAACCTGGTGGAGCGGCGAGCTGAGCCGGCGCGCCCCTCGTCACCGGTCCCGAAACCCGGACCTCTTCCATCGATTGAATCATTCAAACCTTGGGCCGTCCCTCCCTCTCGGAAACCCACTCCCAGCTCCCGGGCCTGGATCACGGCGGGCGACCCGATTTCTAATCCTGGCCGACACTTGACACGATTGTTCCTGTTCTCGCTCCCGGTCTCTGCAGCTTCCACGCTGTTTCGGCTCTGCTCCCCACTGTCCTGCCGTGAATCCTATCGTGGAGAGGACTTTCGATTTGAAACTATCACGTGATGAATCTTCGTCAGTCGGAAGATTTGGCACCATGAATCCTGATCAAGGCAATGTCCGCACAGAGAGGCGTTACAAATTTATGAGGGGTGCGGGCGGAGGATGAGCTGACGGAGACGGGAGAGATGTTGGCCAAGGACGCAGTAATGGACACGTGGAGGTGTGTAGGGGAGGGGGGTGGCGAAGGCGGTGTGAGGTGTAGGGGAAGGAGGGGGATGAGCAGAGAGGCGGCAAGGATTCCGGGAAGTGTGGAGGAGCTAGAGAGGCAGGAGAGGTTTCGTTGGGGTATGGAGGAGGGAGTGGTTAACGGAAGTGGGGTAGGCAGTTGGGGAGGAAGGGGTGACAGGGTAGGAATGAGTTTAGTGGAGGGAAGGGTGACGTAGATCGAGAAACTGTAGGTAACTAAGGAAGTGATGAGCGCCCTGAAGAGGTTAGAGAGTGGTTGCCGGAGACGGTGTAGGGCAAAGGGGAGCTGTTCAGGGGAGGGAAGGTGCGACCAACACACTAAAGTGCGTAGCAAGTAGAGGGGTGACGGAGGCGCGGAACTCTTTCCTGAAGAGAGAAGTTCTGGGAGTCTGAGTGAGTCACTGTAAAGAGAGAGGCACGGAGATGGGGAGTGGTGTACAGATGGGTGGAGGATGTGGCGAGGGGCGATGTAATGACAACCTCTCACCAACTCTTCTCCCCTCCCTGCATCACACACCGATATCAGAGACACTCAAAACAGCCTCCGCGTTGTGGAGAGCCGCCCCTGTTCGGACGAGGGAAACTACATGAGGGGTGACCCTTAGGTTCCCCTCGTCCGGAGAGAGTGAGTACTCGCCCCAATCTCACCATCCCATCGACCTCGCTCTGCTTCAACCACCGTCCCCTCTCCGCGGATCTCCCAACAAATAGATCCTGAACTCCCAGCACCATCGGCCCGTGCTCGCACACCCCTCCGACAATCAGTCGGCTGTAACACGGGGGTGGGGGGAGGAAGACACGACGGGCTATTGATTAGACGCCCCACTCACCCGGGCGGTTCAATATCAGTGTGATGTGTATCGACTGGATCTTCCTGTGCATCGAAAAATGCCCACTTCCCAACCGACTCCCCATCGGAGGTTTGAGGGAAGGATTAATCTGCAGTGGCCATTCTGCCTTCCTACTCAGCTCTGCCTCCTCATCCCAGCGAATAGGATTACACGGGTTCGGTCAGTACGCCGCCCTCCCCCCCTCACTCCCCCCCCCCCCCCCCCCCCGCTTCAACTATTACAGCGCGTTGACTACAGAAACTTCGCTGAAATAAAACTGCATTGATTCGATTCGGTCAGTAGGGTCGCAAGGGTTCGTTCACTAAGACCCCTCCCCCGCCATTACAGCTCGTTGAAACTCCGCATCTCACGGCTGTTCGATTGCAAAAGCCTCGCTCTAATAAAATTGCATTGGTACAGTTGGGTCCTTTTCCTTTCCCCTTCGATGCTGGCGGTTACCTTACTGGGGTGGCCAGTGTTTCCTGTGCGGAGGGACTGCATGGGGTGGTAGGATGTGGAGGGTGTGGTTTACTGCTGAGCGGTTTGATGTCGTTAATCTGCAAAGTCCTCTCTGCTGTCCCGGGACCTGATCGGCTGATTCTCTTTCTCTTTTTCCTCTGTTCCGATCTCCTCCAAAGATCTCAGTATCTCTTTCAATCTCTGTCCTCGCTCCCTATTACTCTGTTTGCCCCCAGCCTCCCTTTCTCTCCTCTTACTCCTTTCCATAATAAACGGAAGAATCAGAGCAGGAGTTGGTCATCTGACCTGACGATCCTGCTCCGCCCTGCAATAAGATCCCGGCAGATTTTGCCGTGGACACAGCGCCACCTACCGTTCATGGGCCTCTGCCACGTGTCGAAGAGCGTTGGGCTTCTCAGTTTCTCTGGCGCCTGTATTGACTAATTGTTATCTCAACTAGTGGGGTTCATTGCCAGGGCCTTCTATTTAACCTTGTCAATTAAATTGAGACTGCCACGCCTCTCGCTGTTCCAGGCGCGTCGGGCTATGATGTGATGTCTCACTTTTCGTTGACGAATGAAGATGTTTCCGCGTTTCCGCGTTATGGTTGGACATAATGGCGTTTATGGAGTGTGGCTAGTGGTTTCACAAAGGTTTCTATGTTCCGTGTTTTTCATCCGTTTCTTTGCCTTTGGATTTCCGAGGGGAGTGGGGTTTGGGGGTCGATATTTTTGTTCTGTTTTTAGCGGGTCAGGGGTGTTGGGGGTTGGCGATCGGGAAGCTGTTCCATTCTGTGCGGTGTGGGTTTGATGTTTCTCTCCGAATGGCTTTTCTATTCTCTCCTCCTCTCGTTCCTCTCTCGGTAGGTGCACGGACGGGAAGGGGTGTGGAAGGCTATTGTCCCGGTGCACACCGAGACGACGAGGTTGGAAAGCAGTCCGGCACAGATTGGAAGGGCCAGGCGTCAGCTTGTGTGCATGCTGTTCGATAACTCTACATCCTCTCCCTAAGAATCCTGTGCAGTAACGATCCTACCCCTGATGTGAGGTGGGTCTATGTTCTTCAGGAGTACCCATTCCGCTTTTAAATAAGCAATAACATTTATTATTGGCTTTCTAGAATCTTGTTTCTGGGTAAGGCGAACCCAAATATATTGGTCATATACCCAGTATACCCATCTCCTCTCTCTGAATAATGTGCAGTAAATCCCGCCAGGCGCTGGAAACATTTCCCGCTTAATGCTCTTTAAGAGTCCAGACGCGACCTCCTTGGTGCCCTTGTACTTAGACAAATTTAAAAGAAGTTTGTGTGCCGGCAGAATAGTGAAGGTTTGTTCATGCACTCTGACAGCAGGGAAATTTGTTTTTAGTTTAGACTCATTTTGTATCTTTTCCCGAAGCTGATGCGGAAAAAAACAACAACCTGTATAACAGAGTAATGTTAAACCTGACCCATAGTTTTCGGGAGATATGCGTTGCGAGTCTTTTTTTTTCCGTACTCATAATGGTGAGTGTCTGGAATGAATGCCAGGGGCTCTGGCGCAGGCAGAGGCGATGGAGGATATTGCGTCTCCATACTCATAATGGTGAGTGTCTGGAATGAATTCCAGGGGCTATGGCGCAGGCAGAGGCGATGGAGGATATTGCGTCTCCATACTCATAATGGTGAGTGCCTGGAATGAATGCCAGGGGCTATGGCGCAGGCCGAGGCGATGGAGGATATTGCGTCTCCATACTCATAATGGTGAGTGCCTGGAATGAATGCCAGGGGCTATGGCGCAGGCAGAGGCGATGGAGGATATTGCAATCCACATGCATATTGTGAGAATGGAGGGATGTGGACCTTCTGCGGGCAGATGGGATTGGTTCAGCTGAGCATTACATTACCATTTCAACTGGGTCAGAACAACGCAATGAGCAGACCGGCCTGTTCCCATTCTGTCCCTTTCTCGTTTGGCGAGACCACAGCTGGAGAACCGTGTGAATCTCTGGTCGCCCGCCTCAGAAAGGACGTAATTAACCTAGACAGGCGCGGTAAGGATTCAGGTCTTCTGTTCCCGGGACGGGAGGACTCGAGTCAGGAGGAGACTGGATAGTAACTGTGCTCTGATCCCAAATGTGAACGTGATGTAACAATGATTGTCCCTTCCGTCGCAACAAATCCCACTGTCACGAAACATTTGTGGGGCAATGTAAAGTGGGGCAAATGACAAAAGCTCTGCGTAGGCGGAAATACTCGACATCATTCACAAACTCCGTCATTGAGTTGTGTTCGCTTTCCGAGGTGGGGCCTGATCAATTGAAAAGAGTGTAAAGCGACTGTATTTGCCTTCTCCATAATGGAAACAAAGCGCTGCGGCTTCTGTTAAACACTTGAAACGACTCGGACTCGTTTTATTGAAAAAAATCGTACAAGCATATATTAACTGTGCCCTCATCCCCTTTTCCATATGCAGCCCCGCTGTGAAACAAAGCAGGTCACTCCAGTAGAGCGTGAAAGCCACAGCCCGGCCAATCGTCCGATACCACAGCCTCCCTCCACCTGGTAACACCGTCGTTAATCTTTTCGACACTCTTTCAACATAACCACATTCCGCTCTCTCTCATTCACACACACACACACACACACACACACACACACACACACACACACACACACACACACACACACACACACACACACACACACACACACACACACACACACACACACACACACACACACACACACACTCCTCCCGGAAATAGCACAAGGGAGATCGGGCGTTTCACATGAGGATCGGGGGCCTGTACTGGTGACATTGCTGCCGCCTGTCGGCTCTGCTCAGTGCACGGCTTTATTGATCGACTGAAACACCGAGGTGAACGGATATTTCACCGCGCTGATCACCTGCTTCCTGAATTTCGACTGAGTGACCACGTAAATAAATGTGTTCGTGCAGCAGCTGAAATTCTTCAGCAAGGCTCCGACCATGTGAAAGATCCATTCAGAATCATTGAAATACATGAATCGTAATCGTTTGATCTCATAATACATGAAATTTAACACCCACGTCATCCACAGGAGGATGAAGTTGCCGGAGAGGGTGAAGAGTAAAACCACAGACCTCCTCCGGCTCTCCATCTCCGGGTCCCTGTTGTTCTCCCCCTTGCTCTGACCCCTCAGCCCCTTACGGACACGACTGGCCACAACAATGTGCCTGACCGTCAGAGCGTTGAGCAACAGAATTACAGCGAAAGGGATTAACGGATTTAAAACTATATCGAGCCAATCGTACACTACCCACCCGAGGTCAGTGTACGTATTGGCCGTGAGTTCACAGAACCACGGGACATTGTTGACTATCTCTCTGTGTTCCCAGAGGAAGTAGCGGGGAACGCTTCTCAGAAAGGAGAACACGCCAGCCGTTGTCAGAACCACAGCAGCAGTTTTCCCGGTGCAATATTTTGTTTTCAGCTTCTGACAGCAGATGGCGACAAACCGATCGAAAGTGAAGGTGACGGTGAACCAGACAGAACAGTATGTGGCTGTGTGCCTCAGTACCTCCATACCTTTGCACACAGGGGTAACGCGGAGTAAATTCCACGGAAAGTAATAATTTAAGATTTGTCTCAAAAGGACCTCTATGACTACGGTCAGCAGATCCGCCGCTGCCATGGCCACCAGGTAGCGAGTGGTGCAGGTAGAGAGGCCGCACTTTCCCCGGGACAGGATCACAATCGCCGCTAAATTCACTGCAGGGAGAGAGAAGAGAACATACACCGGGCATTATTAAACTCATTCTCCGGGAATGGACACAGGTTCGAGTTTCAGCCAGAGGTCAGGAGCGCTGGATGCGGTGAACGGCTGCTCATCCAACACCAAACATGGGTCAGACTGTCTCCGACCTACCTTCAGGGTGGAGATAAGGCGATGTGAATGTAATCGTCGGGGTTAAACATGAGCGCCATGAACAACAACGATCTGTGCTCATCCGAGTTCCCGTCACTGATTTAACCGTGACTGCCCAGACCTCTGGAAACTCAGCATCTGGCGGGGCCGAGACAGTCTCCGGGGATCAGAGGGGGATCTCATTGAAGCCTTCCGAATGTTAAAAGTGCTAGACAGAGAAGACGTGGAAAAGATGTTTCCCATGGGGGGAGAATCTAGGACAAGGGGGCACAGCCTCAGAATAGAAGAGTGATTTCTTTAGCCAGAGGGTAGTAAGTTTGAGGAATTTGTTGCCACATGCAGCTGTGATTAAGACAGAGATTGATAGGTTCTTGATTGGACATGGCATCGACTGTTACCGGGGGAAGGCTGGGAACTGGGGTTAAGGAGAAGAAAAAGAAAGGATCAGCCATGATTGAACGGCGGAGCAGACACGATGGGACAGATGGACTAATCATGCCCCTATGTCTTATGGTCTTATGGTATTCAAAGGGAGACAACACACACAAAATGCTGGGGGAACTCAGCAGCAGTCGCCACGTTGAACACACACTCAAAGTACGAGACCGATGCCTTTCTTCAGGGCAAACGGGGCACTACTTTAATTCGGAACTCTGAGGGAAAACCGGGACAACGTAGTAACCAGATGATGGGTGGCTCCGTTAATGGATTACTTCTACAGCGCAGCTCATCCCGACAACCCACGTCAGTAGATCCGTGACTCAGGATCAGGAGATCAGACCTGATTATTGACAAACAGGTTATTCATTATTGAATGCGACTGTGACAGGTTCCACAGGGAGAGGAGAAACACAGGACCGCGGGTTCAATCTGATCAGTAACACAGTCTGAGAACTTCACAATGCAAACCCCTCCCAGTCACACCGTCGCGGAGTGCTGCCCGTCCCCAAGACTGGGGCAACATGGACAGCGTGCCATTAAAACTTCCCAGTCGCACCTTCCCGGAGGATTCCCGGCTCCCAACACTGGGGCAACTCTGGAGAGGGTGTCAATCACTCCGGTCAATAACATACACAGTCAACATCACAATGTGTAACATTCCTAGTCTCTCATTCCCGGAGAGCTGCCTGTCCCCAGCATTGGTACCACTCTGAACAAAATTCCATCAAATGCAAGCACAAAGTTCGAGTCGATCCCGTGGGTTAGAGGAGAGACAGGGGTTTAGTTCGGTTTGTCATCAAAGATGAAAAATCAGAATATTGAATAGACAAGCTCAATATTACTAGCGGATATTACTGCCACGAAAATCAGCGGGAAGCTTCTAAAATGAACTCAAACAGCCTCACACCGGTCAACAGACAGTAGTGCCAAATACGAATATCTGTGCTCACTCACCAGGAACTCCAATGAAGACAATGAACACGTTCAGTATTTTGTTCACTCGTCGATACCTATCAAACAATTCAGGCATTTTCTCTGATCAGTGATTTGTCCCCGTGTGCCACAGGCGATCTCCAGGAATGAAATATCAAGGCTGCACATACCTGGGGTTTTAATACCATTTACCGACTCAACTGGGACTGGTTTCAATAGATTTAGAAATAAGCATCTGTTGAATTATTTCCAAACTGATTACGTCATCCAAATGCAATCCGGGTTGCAACATCGTGATTAACTGAGTGAATTAATTCTGATACTGAAAACAATGGAAACTGTGATGTTACGCAGGGTTGTAAATTACGAGTGGCATTCCTCCAGCAAAGGGAATGTTATTTCACACACAAATAGACCCAACTCTCCACCTCACCTTGTGTCAGTGCGAATCTTGTCCATCGGCTGAGCAGATTGACTGAGAGTAAAGCGGCCTCTCCACTCTGATTCACCACCAATTGTAATCACAGCTCATCTCACCGTCACCTCATCTCCCACTCCCGACGCGAGAAACCATCCTCGGGTTGTTCGAGTGAAGTGTACCAAACTTTGTCCTGGGTCGTAAACATGTCTACGTTCATTACCACTGAGAGGAATGTTTGCTCTGAGAAAATAAACTTCTGCCTTTTGTTTGTCCTACATCGAACACAGGTGAAGAAGGGGAACAGACACTTCGGACCACATTGCCTGCGCCAAGCATGACGTCATATTAAAGAGAACCCACCTACCAACACTTGGTCAGTCCCCCTACACTCCCTGTCTGTCCACGTGTCAACCGTCACATCAGTAATCTTGGGCTTCTGGGATCTCAGTTCTCAGAAGCTTTTTGATCATCTCTGTGGATTAGTTGGCACTGACAAAAGTGAATGAACCTTCACAGCTGTCTCATCAATTGCAAAGTGTTCCACTGTAAATCTGTACTTCAAAGGAACCGTTTGTCAGACACAACATCTTGAATTGTAACAGTGTAGCTTGAGTTACTGTATTGAATCACCTATTGTAGCCATTGTCACCACGATTAAAAACTCGTGACGTAATTTGAGTTTGAGAGTCTCTGCCGAGAGTGTGTCCAAGAAAATGTTTATTTGTGGTGATGAATAAAAACCTTCATATCCACCAAGTGTCAAGTGTCTTCAGTGACTCCCTGACAGTCGGAATATTTGGGGACTCCTCCAGGACCCACCCCTAAACCTAATGCATGACCACCAAACTCAGAAATCTCAGGGAATGACTGTGTGTCAAAGACCACGACGGAGAGCTGGAGGGGCGGATAAGAGAGTATACTTGTGTATGTGAGCTCTCCACAGCACTGTATCGGTCCCTAAACTAATCGCACTGCCCCCTCTTTCTCCAGAGCACTCTCAGTCCCTCAACTAATCACACTGCTCCCTCTTTCTCCGTAGGTGCTGTTTCAGCCCCTGAACTAATCCCAGCACCCCTTCTTATGCACAGCACTGTACCAGTTCTAAACTACTCCCACTTCTCCGCTCTGTCTGACGACGTCACTATATACGTCATAATCACATCCCACTATCCCCTCGCCCTCCACAGCTCTGTATCTATCCTCGAACTGGTCCCATTGTCTGCACTATCTTCCAGAGACAATCCCCAAAATAATCCATCGGCATCTCTCTTTCGCCACAGGTGGAGAGAGAAAGGGAAAACTGCGGAGCGATGGGCAGAAGAGCGTAGTGGACAAAAGAGGGTGCAGGAAGTGAGAGAGTGGGGGTGAAGGAAGAAACGAGTGAGACACATGGGAGGAATGAGAGCGAAAGAGAGAGAGAGAGAGAGAGAGAGAGAGAGAGAGAGAGAGAGAGAGAGAGAGAGAGAGAGAGACAGACAGAGAGAGAGAGAGAGACAGACAGACAGACAGACAGAGAGAGAGAGAGAGAGAGAGAGAGAGAGAGAGAGAGAGAGAGAGAGAGAGAGAGCAGGGGTGTGATAGAGAAGGGCGTGAGAGAAGGGGAAGGGAGAGAAAAGGAGAAAAAGTGGAGAGAGAGGTGAGAGAGGGGAGACACAAGCGAGGGGAGTGACAGTGAGTGAGAGGAGAGTGAAAGGATGGAGAGGGGAGAGAAAGAGGTGTGAGGGGAGTGAGATCGCGAGATGTTGGGGAGTGGGGGAATGGGAGATGGGGAATGAAGGGGCAGAGACAGATCCTATAGGGAGAGAGGGTGGAGAGTGGTGAACCGAAAAGAAGAGTGGGCGGAGGGAGCGAAAGCGAAAGGGAGAGATGCTGGAGTAAGAGAGAGCAATGGTGATAGAAGGAAAGAAGGAGAGTGGAACCAGCGGGATCGAGGGAGCGGGAACGAGATGGGAGAGAGTGGGCGAAAAAGATAGGGGACCGAAGAGGTGATGGAGAATGAGGATGGGGTAAAATGGGAAGTAAGCGCCAGTGACAGAATGGCCGACTTCTGCTCCTTTATCTTCTGGTACAGTCAGTTTCCTCGCAGGAGATTCATAAACATAACCCCGTCGTCCCCTCAATCAATTCGTCCTCACCATCTCCAACGCCAGTGTATTTTCCGTGACGTACTGTTACAGAACAGTGTGGTTAGACCACACTTGAGTTTTGTGTTGAGCTCTGAACGTTGAACATCTCTGAGCGTAGAACATAGAACATAAAACAGTACAGTACAGGAACAAGCCATTCGGCCCTCAATGTTATGCTGACTAGCTAACAATCAAATCAAATACAACGAAGCACTTACCTCTTCTTGTGACACAATGTTGATATCCTTCCGTCTACCTAATGTCCATGTGTCAACCCAAACGTCTTTTGAAAGACTCTGATGTACTTGCCTCTACCACCATACCGGGCAGCGCATTCCAGGCATCCGCCACTCACTGAGTAAATGTACTTGCCTCTCACATTACCCTTGATCCTATACCCTCTCACTTTCAATGCACGCCCTCTGATATCAGACATTTCAGCACTGTGGAATAGACACTCCCTGTCTGCTCCAACTACGCCTCTCATAATCTTATAAGCCTCTATCTGATCTCCCCTCAGTCGCCGCTGCTCCAGAGAAAACAGCCCACATTTATCCAGCCTCTCATGTTAACACACCCAGTCTAAACCAGACACCATCCTGGTAAACCTCTTCCGCACCCCCGTCAAAGCCTGACCATCTTTCTTATGGTGGGGCGTCCGGAACTGTTTGCAATACTCCAGATGTGGGCTGAGCAGGGTTTTATAAAGTTGCAACATAGCCTCCTGACTTTTGAACTGAATGCCCCAACTAATACAAACAACCATTCAATAAGCCTTCTTAACATCTTTATCGACATGTGTAGCCACTTTCTAGGCGCTATGAACCTGGATCTCAAGTTCTCACTACTCCGCAACACGGATCGTGTCTTTAACAGTACACTGTCTCCTTGTTACTTACACCACCCAGGTGCAACACCTCACATTTATGTGGGTTGAACTCCAACTGCCATTTCTCTGTCCAAATCTGCCTCTGATCCATATCGCGCTGTATTTTTTGCCAGTCTTCTACACGATCCACAACTCCACCAAACTTGGTATCATCCGCAAACTTAACAACTGTTCCTTCTACATTTTCATCCAGGTCATTTATATCCACCACAAACAGCTGAGGTCCCAGCACAGACGCCTGTGAAACTCCGGGAATTACAGTCCTCCAGCTCGAATAAGGCCCTTCCACCACTGCACACTGTGTACTATGGACAAGCCAGTTCCAAAACCAAACAGCCATTTCACCGTGGACCCCATTCAGCTAAATCGTCTGGATCCGACTCTCATAAGGGACTCCATGCAGACAACATTGTTTACCCTCCTCTCGTCAATCCCTCTCGTCATATTGTCCAAATCATCATTCGAGTTTGTTAGACAAGACCAGCCCCGCACAAAACCATGCTGGCTCTCCCTAATTACTCCATGGGTTTCCAAACGCTCCTGTATACTGTCCCTACGAATTTTCGCCAGCAAATTCCCTACAACTGACGAGAAACTCTCCAGTCTGTAGTTCCCAGAACTTCCCCTTTTTCCTTTCTTATATAGAGATACTGACCAGTCATCCGGGACCTCGACTGTGCCTAGAGGACACGAACATGCCGGTCAAGACCGCAGCACTCTTGTCCCTCGCCTCCTTCAATAACCTGGTGTACATCCCATGAGGCCCTGTAGTCCTCCACCTTAATACTCAGTAGGAGGCCCAACACTTCCTCCTACTTGATCTCTAAACACCGTAACGTGTTTATACGCTCTGCACTGATCTACTGGGCCTCCATGTCCTTTTCCTTGGTAAATACTGAAGCAAATTACTCATGAAATGCGTCACGCACATTCTCCGCAGACAAGCAATTGTTCCTCCTTTATCTCTGAGTTTTCCCACCCTCCCCGAGTTATCCTCTTGCTCTTGATGTACGTATGAAAAGCCTTGGGATTCTCCTGAATCCTACTTGCCAATGACATTTCCTGGTCCCCCCGGCTCTCCTCATTCCCTTCCTTTCTTCTTTCCAGGCGTCTTTATTCTCCTCACGGGCTTCCTTTGATCCTGACTTCGGAAGCGTTACCTACTTCTCCTTTTTCATCCTGACTGCATTCATCACCTCTCTGGACATCCAAGGTTGTCTTACCTTCCCAACCCCGTCCTTTCTACTGAGGGGAAAACAACATTCCTGTACGCAGTGCTATAGGTCTTCAAACACTCTCCGCATGTCTGAGGTGGAGATGGCTGAGAAAAGGTCTTCACAATTAGCCCTTTCTTGCCTGATTTGTCCCACTCCAATTTAAAACCCTCCCGCAAGGACCAAACCAGTCCTTATCTACAGCTAGTCTGAAAGTTAGTGAGATGTGATCACTGTTCCCTAACTGCTCCCCGACTAAGAGGTCAGTCACCGGGCCAGGCTCATTACCCAACACTAGGTCCAGTACGGCCCCTTCTCTCGGTCAACAGCCCACATATTGATTCAATAAACTGTCAAGTATATACTGAACAAACTGAGCCCCATCTGAAGCCCCTGTAGTAAGAATGTCTCAGTTTCCTGTAGGGTGGGTGAAACGCCTTATGACAAACTGGTATTCCCTGAATCGCATTACATCTCTGCTCCACACAGTCCCTGGGGCTATTTGTGGGCCTGTAGTACAATCCCATCAGTGCGATTGCACCTTTCATAGTCCTGGGTTCTGATGGCCTTGCTAGAGGAAGGATGGGGAAGCTTTAGAGAGGGTGCAGAGGAGATTTACCCCGATGCTGCCTCGGTTAGAGAGTATGTCTTGTGAGGATAGTTTGAGCGAGCTAGGGCTCTTCACTTTGGAGCGAAGGGGAAAGAGAGGTGAATTGACAGGGATGTACAAGATGTCAAGAGGCACCGATAGTGCAAATATACAGAACTATTTTCCTCAGGGCGGAAAAGATGAGGAACAGAGGACGTTTGTTGAAGTAATTAAGGGAAATTTTCGGGGTTGTCTGAGATTGGATTTTTCTACAGAGACTGGTGGATGCACGGAACGCGTTAACGGGGAGAAAGTAAGAGGCAGATACATTGGGGGAATTTCAGAGACTTCTGGGTCTCCGTGTGTATGAAAGCAAAATGGAAGGATATATACTGTGTTGGAGGGAAGTGCTAATTTGATGGAGGGGTAAATTGAATGGTCAGCACACCCTGTGTGGAGGGCCAGTCCTGTGTTCGATCTTTCCTCAAGGAGGGAGGACAGAACTGCATACGGTACACCGGCTGTTGCGTCAGCACTACCCTGAAAATATGCAACATAATCCCCCTGCTTTGAAAGTCTCCAAAGTGGAGAATCTCGCATTCCCAACGTTGTAATACATCCGAATTAACTTTGCCCTCTCTCGGAACCTGTACATATCACTGTGCAGACTAGCCATATCCAAAATTAATCTACTTTTCAGTTTAGTGTGATCAGTAAAATGAACTTCGCTTCGCTGTGTCCCCTGTTCCAACCCGGTGATATGGAGGGTGAACTGTTGTGGGCTCAGGTCCAACCAGCTTAGTTTTCCGCTCAACACTGAAGGCCAACCAGAGGAACATCGGTGTGAGGAGTATAGCTGAGACAGTGGGGTTTGCAGGATGACAGACGGAGTCAGAGAGAATAGGTGGCGGAGTCAGTGGGAGCAGAGAAGGTCAGTGGTAGGAGGGGGAGCGGTGCTCCATCACAACCTCTCCACTGTAATCATTTAACATTTATTCCCGCTTCTCTCCCACTTGTATAGAAACTTCGCCGTTAGTCTGCTCTGCTGACAGCCACCGGACTGTCCAGGGTCGGTGTGACTTCTGTCCCAGCAAACCAGAAATCTGGGAGGTTTCCAATAACAGAGCGATGGCCTTGTAAATATTACCCATCTGCCGTTGTGCATCGGCACGGAATAGCAGATCATACACCGCATACAAATATAACGAGAGTATGTTTACTAATTCCAACTTTAGCAAACAGTAATTAAGAGGAAAAGAAGAAAAGATCAAAAGGCCCACACGCTCATGGTTTCAATGTTACGTGTTTCCCGTTTGATTTGCGAGGGTAGTGCAGTTTGGAGTCGATAGTTTTGTTCTGTTTTGCGGGGGTTTTGGAGTGTTGGAGGAGGTGATGCTGTGCGGTGTGGGGTTGATGTTTCACTCCAAACGGCTTTTCTATTCTCTCATCGTCTAGTTCCTGTCTCGGTATGTGTACGGATAGGAAGCGGTGTGGAAGGCTAATGTCCCGGTGCACGCCGAGAGGATGAGGCTGGAAAGCAGGTCGGCACAAATTGGAAGGGCCAAGGACCATAGAACCGTAGAACATTACAGCACAGAAACAGGCCTTTTGGCGCTTCCTGGCTGTGCCGAACCATTTTTCTGCCTCGTCCCACTGACCTGCACCTGACACATATCCCACTACACACTTCTATACCAAGTTTTCCTTAAATGTTAGAAGTGAGCCCGGATTTACAAATTCATCTGGCAGTTCTTTCCACAATCCCACCAGTCTCTGTGTGAAGAAGCCCAGCCCTCCCCGCAATGATCCCTTTAAACTTTTCCCCTTTCACCCTTAACCCATGTCCTCTGGATTTTTTTCTCCCCTAGCCTCAGCGGAAAAAGCCTGCTTGCATTCACTCTATCTGTTCCCATCATAATGTTATATACCTCGATAGTCTCCCCTCATTCTTCTACGCTCCAGGGAATTAAGTTCTAACCTATTCATCCTTTCTCTGTAGCTCAGTTTCTCAAGTCCTGGCAACATCCTTGTAAACCTTCTCTGCACTCTTTCAACCTTATTAATATCCTTCCTGTAATTCGGTGACCAATACTGCACACAATGCTCCAAATTTGGCCCCACTAATACGTTATACAACCTCACCATATCATTCCAACTCTTATACTCAATACTTTGATTTATAAAGGCCAATGTACCAAAAGCTCTCTTTACGCCCCTATCTACCTGTGATGCCACTTTTAAGGAATTTTGTATCAGTATTCCTAGATCCCTCTGTTCTAGTGCAATCCTCAGTGCCCTGCCATTGACCTCGTATATTCTACCTTGTTTTTTCCTTCCAAAGTGCAATACCTCACACTTGTCTGTATTAAACTCCATCTGCCATTTTTCAGCCCATTTTTCCAGCTGGTCCAGATCCCTCTGCAAGCTTTGAAAACCTTCCTTACTGTCCACTGCACCTCCAATCTTTGTATCATCAGCAAATTTTCTGATCCAATTTACCAAATTATCATCCAGATCATTGATATAGATGACAAATAACAATGGACCCAACACTGATCCCTGTGGTACACCACTAGTCACAGGCCTCCACTCAGAGAAACAATCCTCCACTACCCCTCTCTGACTTCTCCCGCTGAGACAATGTCTAATCGAACTTACTACCTCACCATGTATACCTAGCGAATGAATCTTCCTAACTAACCTCCCATGCGGGACTTTGTCAAAGGCCTTACCGAAGTCCATGTAGACAACATCCACTGCCTTGCCTTCATCCACTTTCCTTGTAACCTTCTCGAAAAAATATGATACATTTGTTAAACATGACCTACTATGCACAAAGGCGTTTTGACTCTCCCTAATAAGTCCCTGCCTATCTAAATAATTGTAGATCCCATCTCTTATTACTCCTTCCAATAATTTACCTACTACCGACGCTAAACTTACCGGCCTATAATTTCCCGAAGTCAGTTTGTGTGCATGCTATTCGATAACTCTGCAGCCTCTCCCTAAAAATTCTGCAGCCTCTCCCTAAAAATTCTGCCGCGTAACTTAACTACCCCTGACGTGAGGTTGGTCTATGTTTTTCAAGAGTTCCCATCCCGCTTCTAAATTAACAATTGCATTTATTATTGGTTTTCTGGATTCTTGCTTGTGGGTAGGGAGAACCCAAATGCATTGGTCAAATCCGGAGTATACTCATCATCTCCCTCTCAACAATGTACAGTAAACCCCGCCAGGCACTGGAAACATATCCCGCTTAATGCTCTTTAAGAGACCCAACACGACCTCCTTAACGGCCACATGCTTATACAAACTTAAAAGACGTTTTGTATCTCCTCATCCACATACCCTTCAGCACATGTGCAAAGCGACTTGGATCTATTCGAGGCAATTCCTGTCCCAAGTGAGATGGGTCAAACGCAGGCACTTGTTTTCTCATTTTTCCTATCGATGTATCTATCTATCTATCTATCTATCTATCTATCTATCTATCTATCTATCTATCTATCTATCTATCTATCTATCTATCTATCTATCTATCTATTAATTTATTTGTTTGTTTGTCTGTCAGTTTGTTTACCTATTTATTTAATTATTCATTCAAACATTTATTTATTTATGTATGCATGCATGTATGTATGTATTTGTTTGTTTGTTTTTCTGATTTAGTGTCATTTTGCATCTTTTCCCGAGATTGATGCTGGAAAAGAACAATCTGTACAACAGAGTAATTTTAAAGCTCAATCATAATGTTTTCCGGAGATGTGCGTTGCAAGTCTTTTTTTCATTCTCATAGTGGTGAGTGTCTGGAATGAATTGCAGAGGCGATGTTGGATGCAGAGGCGATGAAGAATATTAGAATCCACAGGAATATAAGGAAAATGCAGGGATGTGGACCTTGTGTGGGCAGCCGGGATTGGTTTATCTCGACTTGAAATTACCAGTCCAATTGGTTCAGAACACGCAGTGATCCGAAAGGCCTGCTCCCGTTCTGTCCCTTTCTGGTTTGGTGAGACCACAGCTGGAGAACCGAGTGAATCTCTGGTCGCCCGCCTCAGAAAGTACGTAATTAACCGAGACAGGGGTGTTAAGGATTCAGGACTTTTGTTACCGGGACGGGAGGACTTGAGTCATGAGGAGACTGGATAGTGACTGTGCTCTGATCCCAAATATGAGCGTTGTCCAGCAATGGTTGTCCCCTCCGTCGCAACAAGTCCCACTGTTCACGAAACATTTGAGGGGCAATGTAAACTGAGGCAAATGACACAAGCTGTTCGTAAGAGGAAATGCTCCACATCATTCACAAACTCCATCATCGAATTGTTGTGTTCACTTTACGAGGCGGTGTCTGACCTAATGACGAAAGTGTAGAGCGACTGGTTTTGGTTTATTCCGGATCAAAGTAAAGGTCTCCGACTTTTGTTATAAACTGAAAAGCCATGGACATGTTTTACTCGCAAAATCCTAGGAGCCTGCGTTGACTGCGCACTCATGCTAGAATTCAGACCCACCATTACAACCACACGGTGCACTATGTCCCGACTGAAAAACTACGAAAATGCATGTGAATTGTCCACCTTTCCATCGCCAGCCCCGCATTGACAATGGGTAGAACTTATAAGGACCCGGGCTGTTTAACACACACACACACACACACACACACACACACACACACACACACACACACACACACACACACACACACACACACACACACACACACACACACACACACACACACACACACACACACACACTCGTTTCCCAATCACCTCAAGCCCAAGCGAGCTCTACGCTCGCTTCCCCACCTCGCTCATTTATGACTTGATGCTTAAAGACCTCTATGACTACGGTCAGCAGATCCCCCGCTGCCATGGCCACCAGGTAGCGAGTGGTGCAGGTAGAGAGCCCGCACTTTCCCCGGGACAGGATCACAATCGCCGCTAAATTCACTGCAGGGAGAGAGAAGAGAACAGACACCGGGCATTATTAAGCTCATTCTCCGGGAATGGACACAGGTTCGGGTTTCAGCCAGAGGTCAGGAGACTAGATGCGGTGAACGGCTGCTCATCCAACACCAAACATGGGTCACACTGTCTCTGACCTGCCTTCTTCAATGTGGAGACAAGCCGTGTGTTGCTAATCGATTAAAGCTCCATCACCGGGACCCTCGGGTTCCTCGAGGCTTGGCTGTAGGACAAGGCTAGGCATGGGTTCCTCGAGGCTTGGCTGCAGGACTAGGCGAGGCTTGGGTTCCTCGAGGCTTGGCTGCAGGACTAGGCGAGGCTTGGGTTCCTCGAGGCTTGGCTGCAGGACTAGGCGAGGCATGGGTTCCTCGAGGCTTGGCTGCAGGACTAGGCGAGGCTTGGGTTCCTCGAGGCTTGGCTGCAGGACTAGGCGAGGCTTGGGTTCCTCGAGGCTTGTGTATCGACTAGGCGAGGCTTGGGTTCCTCGAGGCTTGGCTGCAGGACTAGGCGAGGCATGGGTTCCTCGAGGCTTGGCTGCAGGACTAGGCGAAGCATGGGTTCCTCGAGGCTTGGCTGCAGGACTAGGCGAGGCTTGGGTTCCTCGAGGCTTGGCTGCAGGATTAGGCGAAGCATGGTTTCCTCGAGGCTTGGCTGCAGGACTAGGCGAGGCTTGGGTTCCTCGAGGCTTGTGTATGGACTCCGAGCCACAGACTCGGCAGGGACCCCGAACCTGGGACCTGACTCAAGCTCGGACTCCGGAACTAGGGGAAGACATGAAGTAGCCACAGGACTGGACGAGGCTTGGATTCTTCGAGGCTTTCCTGGGCTGGGCGAGGCACAAGGACAGGACGAGACCCAGAAGCCTTGACATGGTCTTGGGAGAACAGGAACACAGAGCCTTGCACGCTCGATACTTCGTTTCACACCGCAAACATGCCGGATCGTACAGCCCAATTCGGAGGTTCTCTCAGACATTTGCCCTGTTGCTGTTCCTTCCCGGTTTAAATGAAGCGGACAGTGGAGAGGAACTTCGATGCGGAAATGTCCTGCTCCACTGCGGTAAATCTTCGTCAGTGGGAAGTGATTGGCTCCAGCTAGCCTGATCAAGGTAATGTCTGCGCAAGGGAGCGTCACAAATTTGTGAGAGGTGCGGGCGAGGGAGAAACTGAAGGAGACGGGGAGTGTTGTAGATGAAGGACGCGGCTATGGATTCCCGGAGGTGTGTAGGGGAGTGAGGAGTGGCGAAAATGGTGTGGGGTGCAGGAGAGGGAGAGGATGGCAAGAGAGGGAGTCGCGAATTCGGGAAGAGACTGGGAGACGAAGTTACGTTGGGGTACTGTAAGTGACTAAGGGAGTGGTGAGCGCGCTATGTTCAGAGGCGGGAGCAGTGAGTGGGGGGCTATCGGTGAGGGAGGGGTTGTCGGAGACTGTGTGGAGCACACGGGATGGAAGGAGCGAACGACTCTCATTCAGAGTTCGATACCGGACAGACCCCAAAGAATCTCCAACTTAAACCGCTTTCTCGGCATTGTGACGAGCCGCCCCTGTTCGCACATCAGGGGAACTACGCGAGGAACGACCCCTGGGTTCCCCTCCTCCATGGGCGGGGGAGGAAGTGAGGACTCGCCGCAATCTCACCAACCTTTCCGCGTCGCTCTGCTTCAGCTACCAACATCCCACCCCCCACTCCCCGGATCTCACATCACTAGGACTCTGAACGCCCCAGCACCATCGTTCTGGTGCTCGCAACCACTCCGACAAACAGTCGGCTGTAACACGGGAGGGGGGGTGGGGAGAGACACGACGGGCAATTGATTAGACGCCCCACTCACCTGGGCGGTTCAATATCACCGTGATGTGTATCTACTGGATCTTCCTGTGCATCGGCAAATACCCAATTCCCCACCCGACTCCCCATCGGAGGTCTGAGGGAAGGGTTCAAATGCAGTGGCCACTCTGCCCAGCCACTCCTTCTCTCTCATCACCTCATGTGGAGGGTATAGTTTACTGTTGAGCAGATTAGTCTCGTTAATCTGCAGAGTCCTCTCTGCTGTCCCAGAATCTGATCGGCTGATTCTCTTTCTCTTTTTCCTCTGGTTCGATTTCTCCGAAGCCTCTCTTCCTGTCTCTGTCCTCGCTCCCTGTCTATTACTCTGTTTCTCCCAGCCTCCCTCTTTCTCTCCCCTTATCGTGCGGTGTCTCACTTTCCGTTGAAGAAGGAAAGATGTTTCTGTGTTTCCGCGTTCTGTGTTGGACATGATGGCGTTTATGGAGTGTGGGGAGCTCACACTAATGGTTTCTTTTTGCGTGTTTTTCGCCCATTTGCTTCCCTTTTGATTTGGGAGCAGTGTGGGTTTAGGTGTCCACATTTTCGCTCTGTTTTGCGCGGGACAGGGGGGTTTGGGGTGGTGCACTTCTAAATTAACGACAACATTTATTATTCGCTTTCTGGAATCTTGCTTGTGGGTAGGGAGAACGCAAATGCATTGGTCAAAATCCGCAGTATACCCATCTCCTCCCTATCAATAATGTGCAGTAAATCCCACCAGTCGCTGGAAACATATCCGCTTAATGCTCTTTAAGACACCCAACACGGTCTCCTTAACAACCACATGCTTATACAAACTTAAAAGATGTTTTGTATCTCCTCTTGGTTTTGTATGCTTGCAGGATAGTGAAGGGTTGGTCACACACACCGACGGCGGGGAGAAAGACACTTCAGCGCATGTGCAAAGCGACGGGGGTCTATTCGAGCCAATTCCTGTTCCAAGGGAGATGGGTCAAACGCAGGCACTTGTTTTCTCACCATTTATCTACTAATTTATTTATTTTTAATTTAGTGTCATTTTGTATCTTTTCCCGAGACAGATGCGGGGAAAAAAAACAACCAGTATAACACAGTAATGTTAAACCTGACACATAATGTATTCAGGAGATGTGCGATCCAAGTCTTTTTTTTATATATATACTCGTAGTGGAGAGTGTCTGGAATGAATTTCCGGGGCAATGATAGAGGCAGAGGCGATGAAGGATATTAGAATCCACATCAATATGAGGAGAATAGAGGGATGTGGACCTTGTATGGACAGACGGGATTGGTTCAGATCGGCATGAAATTACCAGTTCAATTGGTTCAGAACACGCAGTGATCCGAAAGGCCTGTTCCCGTTCTGTCCCTTTCTGGTTTGGTGAGACCACAGCTGGAGATCCGTGTGAATCTCTGGTCGTCCGCCCCAGAAAGGACGTAATAAACCTAGACAGGCGCGGTAAGGATTCACAACTATTGTTCCCGGGACGGGAGGACTCGAGTCAGGAGGAGACTGGATAGCGACTGTGCTCTGATCCCAAATATGAGCGTGGTGTAACAATCATTGCCCCCTCCGTCGCAACAAGTCCCACTGTCACGAAACATTTTTGGGGCAAAGTAAACTGAGGCAAATGACACAAGCTGTTCGTAACAGGAAATGCTCGACATCATTCACAAACTCCATCATAGAATTGTTGTGTTCACTTTACGAGGCGGTGCCTGACCTAATGACGAAAGTGTAGAGCGACTGGGTTTTTTTGGGGGTTTTTTTTTTGTATCAAAGGTCTCCGGCTTTTGTAACAAACTGAACAGTCACGGACATGTTTTACTCGCAAAATCCTACAAGCCTGCGTTGACTGCGCACTCATCCCAGAATTCAGACCCATCACAACAACGATACGGTGCATTACGTCCCGAGGGCAATACTCGCACAGCCACTGTCTCACGGTTCGCCCTCAACAACCACATCCCTCTCTCCCTAATCACGATGCACGCTCCTCCATCTGCTTCTGGACCACACCTCTGCTGCTCCTCATGTCCAGGAAATGCCGGTCCATGGGACACTCCTCCTGGAAATTTCACATGAAAGATCAGGCGGTGAATGTCAGTACCTGGGGCCGGGACTGGAGACACTGCTGCCGCCTCCAGACTCCGCTCAGTGCGCGGCTTGATTAATGAACTGAATCACCGAGGTGACCGGATATTTCACCGCGCTGATCACCTGCTCCCTGAATTTCGACTGAGTCACCGCGTAAATAAATGTGTTCGTGCAGCAGCTGAAATTCTTCAGCAAGACTCCGACGCGATGAAAGATCCATTCAGAATCAGTGAAATATATGAATCGTATTCCTTTGATCTCATAATACATGAAATTTACAACCAGCGTCATCCACAGGAGGATGAAGCTGCCGGAGAGGGTGAAGAGTAAAACCACAGACCTCCTCCGGCTCTCCATCTCCGGGTCTCTGCTGTTCTCCCCCTTGCTCTGACCCCTCAGCCCCTTGCGGACACGACTGGCCACAACAATATGCCTGACCGTCAGAGCGTTGAGCAGCAGAATCACAGCGAAAGGGATGAACGGATTTAAAACGATGTCGACCCAGTCATATACCACCCATCCGAGGTCAGTGAAAGTGTTGGCCGCGAGTTTACAGGACCACGGTACGTTGTTGATTATCTGTCTGGGTTCCCAGAGGAAGTAGCGGGGAACACTTCTCAGAAAGGACAGCACGCCGGTTGTTGTGAGAACCACAGCCGCAGTTTTCCCGGTGCAATATTTTGATTTCAGCTTCTGACAGCAGATGGCGACAAATCGATCAAATGTGAAGGTGACGGTGAACCAGACAGAACAGTATGTGGCTGTGTGCCTCAGTACCTCCGTAACCCTGCACACAGGAGTAATCATCAGAAAATTCCGCGGAATGTAATGCTTTAAGACTTGCTGTAAAAGAACCTCTATGACAACGGTCAGCAGATCCCCCGCTGCCATGGCCACCAGGTAGCGAGTGGTGCAGGTAGAGAGGCCGCACTTTCCCCGGGACAGGATCACAATCGCCGCTAAATTCACTACATGGAGAGAGAAAAGAACAGACACCAGGCATTATTAAACTCATTCTCCGGGAATGGACACAGTTTTGGGATTCAGCCTGAGGTCAGGAGACTAGATGCGGTGAACGGCTGCTCATCCAACACCAAACATGGGTCACAGTGTCTCCGACCTGCCTTCTTCAATGTGGAGTTAAGGCGATGTGTCGGTAATCGTCGGGGTTAAACACAAGCTGCACGAACAGCAACGATCGGTACTTAACGCGATTCTAGTCGCTGTTGGGGCGGGTTTCACTGATTTCCAGGGACTTGCCGGGCCTCTGGAAACTCAGCACCTGACGGGCGGAAACAATCTCAACCGGGTGAAAACACACACAAATTTCTGGTGGACCGCGACAGTTTTCCCGATATTGAAGAGATACTCAAAATATTCGGCCGAGATATTTCTTCAGGGCCGAAGGGTGCACAGAGCGAGGTCGGGTATCTGAGGGAAAGCCGGGACAACATAGTAACCAGATGCCGAGTGGCTCCGTTAATGGATTACTTCTACAGCGCAGCTCATTTCGACAACCCGCGTTAGTAGACCCGTGGAATCAGGTTCAGGAGATCAGACCCTATTATTGACAAACAGGCAATAGAATGCGACTGTGACAGGTTCCACAGGGAGAAGTGAAACACAGGAGCAGGAGTTCAATCTGATCAGAAACATACTGACTGAAATTCAGTCTCTGGAAAACTCCTCCCGTCACACCATCCCGGAGTGCTCCCGTTCCCAAGACTGGGACAACTCTGGAGACGGTATCACTGAAAATCTCCTCGTCTCTCCTTCCTGGAGAGCTGTCTGTCCTCAGCATTGGGACAACATGGACACGGTGCCATTAAAAATTCCCAGTCACACCTTTCCGGCGGATTCCCGGCTCCCAACACTGCGACAACATGGACAGGGTTTCATTAAAGGTCCAAGTATTCACTCGGATCAATAACTCATAAACAATCAACACCACAATGTATAACATTCCTAGTCTCACATTCCCGGAGAGCTGCCTGTCCCCAGCATTGGTACCACTCTGAACAAAATTCCATCAAATGCAAGAACAACGTTCCTCGATCTCGTGAGTTAGAGGAGAGACAGGATCGATATCACTGACAGGTATGACGAGCATCAAGAGGGAAGCTTGTAAAATGACCCCACACTGCCTCACACCGGTTTTCAGACAGAAGTGCCAAACGCGAATAGCTGTGCTCACTCACCAGGAACTCCAATGAGGACAATAAACAAGTTCAATATTTTATACGCAGGCTGAAACCTATCCAACAATGCAGGCATTTCCTCCGGCGAGTGATCTGGCCCCGTGTGCTACAGGAGATCTCTCGGAATGAAATGTCGAGGCTGCACATACCTGGGGTTTTAATGCTATTTCACGACTCCACGGGGACAGGTTTCAACAGATTTAAAAATAAACATTTAAAAAATTTATTTACAATCTGATTACGTCAGCCAAGTTCAATCTCTGGTTGCAACACTGTGATCATCTCAGTGAATTAATTGCGAAGCTGCCAACAATGGAAATTCTGATGTGACCAAGGGTTTGTAGATACCGAGTAGCATTTCTGCAGCAAAGGGGATACAATATTGTTTCAAACACCATCAGACCCAACTCTCCACCTCACCTTGTGTCAATGCGACCCTTGTCCATCGGCTGAGCAGACAGACTGAGAGTAAAGCAGCCTCTCCACTCTAATTACACTGTAATTGTTGTCACAGCTCATCTCACTGTAACTTTATTTCCCACTCCCGATACGAGAAACCATCCTCAGCTTGTTCGGGTGAAGTGCACCAATCTTTGTCCTGGGTCGTAAACATGTCAACGTTCACCACCACTGAGAGGAATGTTTACTCTGAGAAAAGAAACTTCTGCCTTCTGTTTGTCCTACATAGAACAGAGAAAGTTAAAGAGCGGGAACAGCCCCTTCGGCACACAGTGACTGTGCCAACCATAACGTCATATAAAACGGAACCAAGCTAATAACACTTGATCAGTTCCCCCTACACTCCCTGTCTGCCCACGTGTCAACCCTCACAACAGCAATTCTGGGCTTCTGCGTTCTCAGTTCTCAGAAGCTTTTTGACCATCTGTGTGGATTAGTTGCAACCACCAAAAGCGACTGAACCTTCAAAGTTGTCTTACCGATTGCAAAGTTCTTTCACTGTACATCTGTACTTCAAAGGAACCGTTTGCCAGTCACAACATCCTGAATTGTGACAGTGTAGCTTTTTTAATGTATTGAATCAGCTGTTGTTACCATTGTCACCAGGATTAAAACCCCTTGACGTAATTTGAGTTTGGGAGTTTCTGCCAAGACTGTGTCCAAGAAAACGGCTATTTGCAGTGATGAATAAAGACTTACATATCCACCAAGCTGTCAAGTATCTTCAGTGACTCCCTCACAGTCAGAATATTTGGGGACTTCTCCAGGACCCACCCCTAAACCTGAAGCATGGCCACCAAACTCAGCAGTCTGAGGGAATGACTGTGTGTCGAAGACCACGACGGAGAGCTGGAGGGGCGGATAAGAGAGTGTTCTTATAGATGTGTGTCTCCACAGCACTGTATCGGTCCCTAAACTAATCACACTGCTCCCTCTTACTCCAGAGCACTATATCAGTCCACTAAACCAATCCCACTGCCCTCTCTTTCTCCTCAGGTGCTGTATCAGCCTCTAAACTAATCCAAACGCCCCCTCTTATTCACAGCACTGTACCAGTTCTAAACTACTCCCACCGCCCCGCTCTCTCTGCCGACGTCACTATATACGTCATAAACTCATCCCACTATCCCCTCGTTCTCCACAGCACTGTATCGATCCTCAAACTGGTCCCAACGCTTCTGCACTATCGTCACCGCTCCGAGTCGGTCGACAAAATATTATACCGACAGTCTGTACTGACATCCCAGAGCCAATTCCCAAAATAATCCATCGGCAACACTCTTTCGCCACAGGTGGAGAGACAAAGAGAAAACTGCAGAGCGATTGGCAGACGTGTGTCGTGGAGAAACATGGTGCAGGAAGTGAGAGGGTGGGTGAAGGGAGAAACGAGTGAGACACATAGGAGGAATGAGAGCGAGAGAGAGAGAGAGAGGATAGAGAGAGGGGAGAGAGAGAAAGAGTGGGAGGAGAGAGGGAGAGAGCGAGGGGAGGGAGAGCGCAAGATGTGGGGGGCAGTGGGGGAAATGGAAGGGGAATGAAGGGGCTGAGAAAGATAGGTCTAGGGAGAGATGCTGGAGTAAGAGAGAGGAAGGGTGATAGAGGGAAAGAAAGAGAGTGGAACCAGCGGGATCAAGAGAGGGGGGACGTGATGAGAGAGAGTGGGCGTAAAAAAATAGGGAAGGGTGGGTGAGGGAGCGAAGAGATGATGGAGAATGAGGAAGGGACAAAATGGGAGGGAAGAGCCAGTGATAGAGTACGGCATTGGATAAATAGAGGAGAGGAAGTACGGGAAGAAGAGGGAGGACAGACTGGGGGGAAATGGGGAAGATAGAAAGAAGGAGTGTATGTAGAGGTGTTGGGAGAGGAGGGGAAGGACTTCAGTAAGGGAGACGGGGCTGCTGGGGTCCTCTCTTGTTAAACAGCCTCATATGCAGTTTCTGACACATCCTCAAATTTCGGATCCCGTGTTGAACAATCATCGGTAACAACTTCAGTCTGCACATAAAGCATTTTAGCCATAGCTCGAGTTACAACACAGGAGGAATCTGTGTTAGAATCTATCCGTGGTTCCTCTGACTTTATTGTCAAATGCACTTCAGGAAAAACTTGTCCACCTGCCAAGTCATTGCCTAACAATAAAGAAACATCTTTCATGGGTAAGCTAGGTTGTAGTCCTACTTTAACAAGTCCTATAACTAACCCTGACCTTAAACTTACCCTATAAAAATGTACAGGCATAAGGACACTCCCGACACCTCGTATATAGTTAACCTCACCAGTGTCAGACTCATCATTAAACTTTAGCACACTGTCTAACATCAGCGATTGAGAAGCTCCAGTATCCCTAAGGATTTTTACTGGCACTGAAGTAGATCCCTCTTACAAGGATACAAATTCTTCAGTTATAAAATGATTATATCCCGTTTTAACCTGGTCAGACTCTGACAAACCTTTATTTGTATTTATCGAACCCTGTGGTGTTTCAGTACAGGTGTTTCAGTATGTTGCACAGAAGCATCTGGGACTGCTTCCTTCTTCTTCGTTTTTAATTGGAAACAGTTAGCTATTACGTGACCAGGTTTCATACAATAATTGCAACTGGGACCAAAGTGTCTTTCCTTCATCCTTACCTTTCTCACTGTTCTCATTTAATTTCTGGTTTACCTTGACTCTGTGCTATTTTTCCTTTAAAATGTTCTACACTGAGGAAATTTACTCTTGTGGATTAAAGCATACTCATCAGCTAATTTATCAGACTCCTGCAATGTAGCAGTGCCGCCGCCATTTAAATATGTCTTTACTTCAACAGGGATGTTCCTTTTAATTACCTCCATTACAATCAGCTGTTTCAATTTATTATAGTCCCCATTTACATTTTTAGAGGAAGCCCATCTCTCAAAACACGCAGTTTTATTGTAGGCAAATTCCGCATGTTTTTTTTTCCACAGATTTATTCAAATTTCTGAATGATCCTCTATATGCTTCCGGACCCAATTCATACGCCTTCAGTATTGCTGCTCGATAATATCATAATCAGTTGCTTGCTCAGCAGTATACTTGCTCAGTATAAACTTGTTGTGCTTTACCTTTTTTATACTTTGTAACATCACTAGCAATTTCTCCTTCGGCCGCTCTGAAAGCAGAGCAACAGTTTCAAAATGTTTAAAATAGTTAGTTCTGTTTCACTAAATGGAGGATGCAAATTAATTTCCTGACCAACAACAAACGTCTTCCTAGAACCAGAGTATTATTCACCGAACCTGAATTCTGCCATCACAAGTTCAAATTCCCTCTTTTTATTTTCAGCTTCTAACCTACATCGCTCCAAGTCCGCTTTACTTTGTTCTACCATTATTTGTTCGTTGAGTAACTGCATCTCTAGATTACTGCTTGGAAACATATCTAAAACCGCTACATCAAAATCATATAGTGTGAGGCGATTGTTCGTTGTTTTACAGGCTTTGTTGTTTTCTTCAAAATACCTTTAAGTTCCAACGTGCTAGCAATCTCAGATACATCACTCATAACTCCGGGTCCAGCAAAGCCAGAAAGTCGTCAATATTCATTGTTGCCGAATACCATCCACAGAGGAGGAGCCCTCAATTGTTACAATACGGTTACAATAAAAAATAGACAGTTTTTTAATCAACCAATAAAACATTTATTAAAAACTGCTCAATAAAAAGGAGAAATAAACAAACGACTAACTTAACTAGATGTTAACTGCTATACGACAAGTCGAACAGTTCTTGAAGCGATAAATGCGAACACAGTCTTAAAAGTGGTAAAAGCGAAGGTCCAAATGATTTACGCAATTAGGAGAGACTTCCCTGAAGTTACCAATTCCTCGACGACGTGAGGTTACTGCTGATCCCAGCCAAAATACGCCTTGCCCGAAGGATTTACCACGAAGGAAATTAAAAAGAATTAAAGGAACGAACATTTCCCTTGGCTAAACGCTGCATCCAACCCTTTCTGCTTTGACAATGCTGGGACTAATCTTCTGAATGAGGATTAAATTAGGTCGATCCTATATTTCCGCCGACGACAGCAACATTACTCGCTACTTCGGGTTTCCATTCCTCGGTAAATCTTCACTCTCCAACACTTAGACTTTAAAATTAAATCGAAGATATATCAAACATAACTGGTAGTGATTTTCAAAATTGATGGCACAACAACAATGTACCTTATAGTAAGAATCAAAGCTCTACTTTAAAACAAAACTGCGTCATGAAACCAAGTACACAGCACAAGGAAGTGACGGACGACTTAAACGACTTCCCAACACAAACTCCTGCGTCAAAGCAGGCTTTCCCCGTTTTTACCTGTTGAAAAATGGCCATCACATGACCTCACAGTGGTGGGAAAATTACATTATATGACCTCTCACTGGCGGGAAAATACATCAGTCCACCATCACAAGACCAGATACTCAATTACATCATGGTCATGTGACAGTCACAAGCTACCCGCCGTCTATGTAACACCTCCCTCCAAAAAAGAAATGTTGCCGGTCATGAGCAAAATTGTAACAATTAACTATTTACAAAAATACAAATATATAAAATTTACAACATACACAATATACATAGCATTATCATCAAGCAATTACATATTACTATGCAGTAGGAGTGTTACAAATATTGAAATATCACTCCACAAAAAATGACATTGTACATTCAACGTCTGGATAGGCAAACAACAATTGCATTATCTTTGCCTTTAATATGATTTATCAAAATAGTATATTCCTGTAATATCAAACCATTGTTGCTAAATTGGAGTCTGTTTTACTTCCTTACCCATTTTCCTTTACCAAGCCCGGTTTTACAACATAACTAACGTAAGTCACAGTGGCATGACCGAATTCACTTCCGGCTGGGTTACTATTTAAATTATCTTTTGAAAGTCTTTCAAACAGTTTTTCCACCACAGTAATATGGGATTCCAAGTATCATTTCCTGTAACTACCATTCCCTCCAAACTTCAACTCTCTGAGGCAGAGCGCTCTGTCCTTAGTAAGGTCCTCAGCTTTGTCCCCCTTCGCCCAAACCTCAACGAGTTCCGAGTATGCCATGACGCTGAACTCTTCTTCCACCGGCTCCGTCTCCGAGCTTACCTCTTTGACAAGGACTCTCCTACCCCCACCGATCACCCCTCACCCCATCCGCCCGCCACCACAGTCGGGATAGGGATCCCCTTGTCCTCACCTACCACCCCACCAGCCTCCAGGTCCAACGTATAATTCTCCGTAACTTCCGCCATCTCCAACGGGATCCCACTACTAAGTACATCTTGACCTTCCCCTCTCTTTGTGCTTTCTGCAGCGATCGCTCCCTATGCGACTCCCTTGTGCACACGTCTCCACTCCCCCCCCCCTCCAATCCCTTCCCACCGATCTCCCTCCTGGCACTTATCCCTGTGAACGGAACAAGAGCTACACCTGCCCTTACACTTCCTCTCTCACCACCATTCAGGGCCCCAGACAGTCCTTCCAGGTGAGGCGACACTTCACCTGTGAGTCGCTGTGTAGCCTTTTATATATTGGTGAGACCCGACGCAGACTGGGAGACCGTTTCGCAGAACACCTACACTCTGTCCGCCAGAGAAAGCAGGATCTCCCTGTGGCCACACATTTTAATTCCACATCCCATTACCATTCATGGCCTTCTCTACTGTCAAGATGAAGCCTCACTCAGGTTGGAGGAGCAACACCTTATATACTGGCTGGGTAGCCTCCAACCTGATGACATGAACTTTGACTTCGCTAACCTCCGTTAATGCCCCTCCTCCTCTTCTTACCCCATCCCTGACATATTTAGTTCGTTTTTTTTTCTTCTCTCTCTCTCTGTGCCTATAATTCTACCTGTTCTCCATCTCCCTCTAGTGCTCCCCTCCCCTTTCTTTCTCCCTAGGCCTCCCATCCCACGATCATTACCATTCTCCAGCTCTGTATCACTTTTGCCAATCACTTTTCCAGCTCTTAGCTTCTTCCCACCACCTCCGGTCTTCTCCTATCATTTCGCATTTCCCCCTGCCCATCCTACTTTCAAATTTCTTAGCATCTTTTATTTCAGTTAGACCTGACGAAGGGTCTCGGCCCGAAACGTCGACAGAGGTTCTCCCTATAGATGCTGCCTGTTCTGCTGTGTTCCACCAACATTTTGTGTGTGTTGTTTGTATTTCCTGTAACTAAATCGTCAATATAGGCTTCTGTATCTTTAACACCTGAATCACAGAATTAATCATCCGCGGGAAAGTACCTGGGGAATTCTTCATCCCAAATGGAAGGAAATTATATTCATATAACCCAGTTGGAGTTACAAATGCAGAAATTTCTCTACCTTTATCCGTCAACAAAGCTCACCGATACCCTTTCAGGAAATCAATCTTTGTAAGGAACTTCGCCTTTCCAACTTTATCCACTCTATGGATTGGATACGCAACTGTTTTCGTTACTGCATTCACCTTCCTGTAATCAGTACAAAACCGAATAGTACCGTCTGACTTATGCACCATGACACAAGATGAACTCCAATTGGATTTAGAATGTCTAATAATATCATTCTCTAAAATCTACTTAATTGCTTTCTCAGCAAGTTCACACTTTTCCTTGTTCATCCTATATGGATGTTGCATTAGGGGTTTGGCATCTCCAACATTTACATCATGTGAAGCTACTGTGGTTCTTCTAGGAATGTCTGGAAATAAATCCTTATATTTAAGTATTAATTCTTTCATTTGCAGCTTCTGCTCTGGCTGTAAATGAGCTAATTTATCATCAATATTTTCCAGAACTGTTGAGTTTGGTAATCTGGCAGATACAATGTTGTGTTTAGAATTAGTTTCAGATGAATCATCCATTATGTTCCTTGTGAGATCAGACTCAGTATTATTGACCACAACAGTCATAGTAGAAGACTGTTTCTCATAATATGGTTTTATCATATTTTTATGGTAGAGTTGTTTTGGCACTCTTCGGTCTGTAGTTTTTATCACATATTCCACATTATTAACTTTAGACATAATTTCATACGAACCATGAAATTTAGCTTATAAAGGATTCGTTTACACAGGGAAAAAAAAACAACACCTGATCTCCAGGCTTAACTGAGCTCATCCTGGCTTCTCTGTTCTCTCCTCGACTAGTTCCTGTCTCGGTAGGTGTACGGTTAGGAAGGCGTGTGGAAGGCTAATGTCCCGGTGCACGCCGAGAGGACGAGGCTGGAAAGCAGGTCGGCACTGAATGGAAGGGCCAAGGTCCATAGAACCGTAGAACATTACAGCACAGAAACAGGCCTTTTGGCGCTTCCTGGCTGTGCCGAACCATTTTCCTGCCTAGTCCCACTGACCTGCACTGACCCATATCCCACCACACAGCTCTATACCAAGTTTTCCTTAAATGTTAGAAGCGAGCCCGCATTTACAAATTCATCTTTCAACAATCCCACCAGTCTCTGTGTGAAGCCCAGCCCTCCCCGCAATGTTCTCTTTAAATTTTTCCCCTTTCACCCTTAACCCATGTCCTCTGGATTTTTTTTCTAACCAAGCCTCAGTGGAAAGATCCTGCTTGCATTCGCTCTATCTATACCCATCATAATTTTATATACCTCTATCGAGTCTCCCCTCATTCTTCTACGCTCAAGGGAATAAAGTCCTAATCTATTCAACTTTTCACTGTATCTCAGTTTCTCAAGTCCCAGCAACATCCTTGTAAACCTCCTCGGCACTCTTTCAATCTTATTAATATCTTTCCTGTAATTCGGTGACCAAAACTGAACACAGTACTCCAGATTCGGCCTCACCAATGCCTTATAAAACCTTATCATAACATTCTAACTCTTATACTCAATACTTTGATTTTTAAAGGCCAATGTAGCAAACGCTCTCTTTACTACCCTATCAACATGTAAAGGCACTTTTAGGGAATTTTGTATCTGTATTCCCAGATCCCTCTGTTCATCTGCACTCCTCAGTGCCCTACCATTTACCTTGTATGTTCTACCTTGGCTTTTCCTTCCGAAGTGCAATACCTCACATTTGTTTTTATTAAACTCCATTTTCCATTTTCAGCAGATTTTTCCAACTGTTTCAGATCCCGCTGCAAGCTTTGAAAACCTTCCTCACTGTCCACTGCACCTCCGATCTTTGTATCATCAGCAAATGTCCTGATCCAATTTACCATATTATCATCCAGATCATTGATATAAATGGCAAATAACAATGGACCCAGCACTGATCCCTGTTGCACACCACTAGTCACAGGCCTCCACTCAGAGAAGCAAACCTCCACTACCACTCTCTAGCTTCTCCCTTTGAGCCATGGTCTAATCCAATTTACTACCTCTCCATGTATACCTAGCGACTGAATCTTCCTGAATAACCTCCTATGCGGGACCTTGTCAAAGGCCATACTGAAGTCCATGTAGACAACGTCCTCTGCCTTCCATTCATCAACTTTCCTTGTAACCTCATCGAAAAAATCTAATAGATCTATTAAGCATGACCTACCACGCACAAAGCCGTGTTGACTCTCCCTAATAAATTCCTGTCTATCTAAATACTTGTAGAGCCTATCTCTTAGTACTCCTGCCAATAATTTACCTACTACCGATGTGAAACATACTGGTCTATAATTTCCCTGGGTCAGTTTGTGTGCGTGCTGTTCGATAACTCTACAGTCTCGCCCTGAGAATCCCGTCGAGTAACTCACCTACCCCTGACGTGAGATGGGTCTATGTTTGTCAAAAGCAACCATCTCTGTTCTAAATCGACAAGAACATTTATTATTGGCTTTCTGGAATCTTGCTTGTGGGTGGGGAGAACCCATAATGCATTGGTCAAATCCGCAGTACACTCATCTCCTCCATCCCAATAATGTGTAGAAAATCCCGCAAGACGCTGGAGACATCTCCTGCTGAAATGCTCTTTAACAGACTGGAACACGACCTCCTTAGTGGCCACATGATCATACAAACTTAAAAGACGTTTTGTATCTCCTCATGGTCTTGTATGCTCGCAAGATAGTGAAGGTTTGGTCATAGATACAGACGGCGGGAAAAAAGACCCTTCAGCGCATGTGCAAAGCGACAGGGGTATATTCGAGCCAATTCCTGACCCACGGGAGATGGGTCAAACGCAGACACTTGTTTTCTCACTATTTCTTTATTTATTTTTCTAATTTAGTGTCATTTTGTATCTTTTCCCGAGATTGTTGCGCTAAAAAACAACTTGTAAAACATAGTAATGTTAAACCTGACCAATAATGTTTTGTGCGTTGCAAGACATTTCACATTCATGTGCGTGTCTGGAATGAATTGCATGGGCGAAGGTAGAGGCAGAGACGATGGAGGAGTCTGGAATCTACAGGAATATAAGGAACATGTAGAGATGTGGACCCTTTATGGGCAGACGAGATTGGTTCAGCTCGGCATGAAATTACCAGTTCAATTGGTTCAGAACACGCAGTGATCCGAAAGGCCGGTTCCCGTTCAGTCCCTTTCTGGTTTGGTGGGACCACAGCTGGAGAACCGTGTGAATCTCTGGTCGCCCGCCTCAGAAAGGACGTAATTAACCCAGACAGGCGCGGTAAGGATTCAGGTCTTTTGTTACCGGGACGGGAGGACTCGGGTCAGCAGGAGACTGGATAGTGACTGTGCTCTGATCCCAAATATGAGCGTGGTGCAACAATGATTGTCCCCTCCGTCGGGACAAGTCCCACTGTCACGGAACATTTGAGGGGCAATGTAAACTGAGGCAAATGACACAAGCTGTTCGTCAGAGGAAATGCTCCACATCATTTACAAACTCCATCATAGAATTGTTCTGTTCACTCTATGAGGCGGTATCTGACCTAATGACGAAAGTGTAGTGCGACTGGTTTTGGTTTATTCCGGATCAAAGTAAAGGTCTCCGACTTTTGTTATAAACTGAAAAGTCACCGACATGTTTTACTCGCAAAATCCTACGAGCCTGCGTTGACTGCGCACTCATCCCAGAATTCAGACCCACCACTGCAACCACATGGTGCACTATGTCCTGACTGCAAAACTACAAAAATGCATGTGAATTGTCCACCTTCCTCATGTCCAGCCCCGCATTGATGGTGGGTAGAACTTATAATAAAGACCCGGGCTGCTTCACACACACACACACACACACACACACACACACACACACACACACACACACACACACACACACACACACACAACACACACACACACACACACACACACACACACACACACACACGCACGCACACACACACACACACACAAACACACACACACACACACACACACACACACACACACACACACACACACACTCGTTTCCCAATCACCTCAAGCCCACGCGAGCTCTACGCTCGCTTCCCCAACTCGCTCATTTATGACGACGCTTAAAGACCTCTATGACTACGGTCAGCAGATCCCCCGCTGCCATGGCCACCAGGTAGCGAGTGGTGCAGGTAGAGAGGCCGCACTTTCCCCGGGACAGGATCACAATCGCCGCTAAATTCACTGCAGGGAGAGAGAAGAGAACAGACACCGGGCATTATTAAACTCATTCTCCGGGAATGGACAGAGTTTCGGAATTCAGTCAGAGGTCAGGAGACTAGATGCGGTGAACGGCTGCTCATCCAACACAAACATGGGTCACACTGTCTCTGACCTGCCTTCTTCAATGTGGAGATAAGCCGTGTGTTGCTAATCGATTAAAGCTCCATCACCGGGACCTACGGGTTCCTCGAGGCTTGGCTGCAGGACTAGGCGAGGCTTGGGTTCCTCGATGCCTGACTGCAGGACTAGGCGAGGCATGGGTTCCTCGAGGCTTGGCTGCAGGACTTGGCGAGGCATGGGTTCCTCGAGGCTTGGCTGCAAGACTTGGCGAGGCTTGGGTTCTTCGAGGCTTGGCTGCAGGACTAGGCGAGGCTTGGGTTCCTCGAGGCTTGTGTATGGACTCCGAGCCACAGATTCGGCAGGGACCCCGAACCAGGGACCTGACCCAAGCTCGGACTCCGGAACTAGGGGAAGACATGAAGTAGCCACAGGACTGGGCGAGGCTTGGATTCTACGAGGCTTTCCTGGGCAGGACGAGGCACAAGGACAGGACGAGACCCCGAAGCCTTGACTTGGTCTTGGGAGAACAGGAACACAGAGCCTTACACACTCGATACTTCGTTTCACACCGCAAACATTCCGGATTGTACAGCCCAATTCGGAGGTTCTCTCAGACATTTGCCCTGTTGCTGTTCCTTCCCGGATTAAGTGAAGCGGAGAGTGAAGAAGAACTTCGATGCGAAACTGTCCTGCTTCACTGCGGTAAATCTTTGTCAGTGGGAAGTCTTTGGCTCCAGCTAGACGGATCAAGGTAATGTCTGCGCAAGGGAGCGTCACAAATTTGTGAGAGGTGCGGGCAAGGGAGGAACTGAAGGAGACGGGGAGTGTTGTAGATGAAGGACGCGGCTATTGATTCCCGGAGGTGTGTAGGGGAGGGCAGAGTGACGAAAATGCTGTGGGGTGCAGGGGAGGGAGGTGATGGGCAGAGAGGGAGTCACGAATTCGGGAAGAGACTGGGAGACGATGTTACGTTGGGGTACTGTAAGTGAGTGAGGGAGTGGTGAGAGCGCTATGTTCAGAGACGGGAGCGGTGAGTGGGGCGGGGGCTATCGGTGAGGGAGCGGTTGTCGGAGACTGTGTGGAGCACACGGGAGGGAAGGAGCGAACTACTCTCATTCAGAGTTCGATACCGGACAGACCCCAAAGAATCTCCGACTTAAACCGCTTTCTCGGCATTGTGACGAGCCGCCCCTGTTCGCACATCAGGGGAACTACGCGAGGAACGACCCCTGGGTTCCCCTCCTCCATGGGCGGGGGAGGGAGTGAGGACTCCGCCTCGCTCTGCTTCAGCCACCAACATCCCAACCCCCACTCCACGGATCTCCCATCACCAGGACTCTGAACGCCCCAGCACCATCGCTCCGGTGCTCGCAACCACTCCGACAAACAGTCGACTGTAACACGGGGGTGTGGGGTGGGGGGAGACACGACGAGCTATTGATTAGAAGCCCCACTCACCGGGGTGGTTCAATATCACTATGAGGTGTATCTTCTGGAACTTCCTGTCCATCGACAAATCCCCACTTCCCACCCGACTCCCCATCGGAGGTCTGAGGGAAGGGTTAGAATGCAGTGGCCACTCTGCCCAGCCTCTCCTTCTCTCTCATTACCTCATGTGGAGGGTGTGGTTTACTGCTGAGCGGATTAGTGTCGTTAATCTGTAGAGTCCTCTCTGCTGTCCCGGGATCTGATCGGCTGATTCTCTTTCTCTTTTTCCTCTGGTTCCATCTCCTCCAAAGCTCTCAGCCTCTCTTCCTATCTCTGTCCTTGCTCACTGTCTATTACTCTGTTTCTCCCAGCCTCCCTCTTTCTCTCCCCTGATCGTGTGGTGTCTCACTTTTCAATGACGAAGGAAGATGTTTCCGTGTTTCTACGTTACGTGTTGGACATACTGGCGTTTATGGAGTGTGGCGATCTCACACTAATGGTTTCTATGATTCGTGTTTTTCGCCCATTTCTTTCCCTTTTGATTTGCGAGGGGAGTGGGGTTTGGAGTCCATATTTTTGTTCTGTTTTGCGCGGGTCAGTAGGGTTGGGGTTGGTGATTGGGATGTTGTTCCTTTCTGTGCGGTGTGGGGTTGATGTTTCTCTCCGAACGGGTTTTCTATTCTCTCCTCGTCTCGTTCCTATCTCGGTAGGTGCACGGATGGGAAGGGGTGTGGAAGGCTATTGTTCCGGTGCACGCTGAGAGGACGAGGCTAGAAAGCAGATCGGCACATATTGGAAGGGCCAGGGGTCTGTTAGTGTGTGTGTGTTGTTCGATAACTCTACATCCTCTCCCTAAGAATCCTGTTCAGTAACTTACCTACCCCTGACGTGAGGTTGGTTTATGTTTTTCAAGAGTTCCCAACCCGCTTCTAAATTATCAATAACATTTATTATTGGCTTTCTGGAATATTCCTTGTGGGTAGGCAGAATCCAAATGCATTGGTCAAATCAGCACTGTACCCATCTCCTCCCTCTCAATAATGTGCAGTAAATCCCGCCAGGCACTGGAAACATATCCTGCTTAATGCTCTTTAAGAGACCCAACACGACCTCATTATTTGCCACATGCTTATACAAACTTGAAAAATGTTTTGTATCTCCTCATGATTTTATATGCTTCCAGGGTAGTGAAGGTTTCATCACACACACCGACGACGGGGAAAAAGACCCTTCAGCGCATGTGCAAAGCGACGGGGGTCTGTTCGGGCCAATTCCTGTCCCAAGGGAGATGGGTCAAACGCAGGCACTTGTTTTCTCAATATTTATTTATTTATTTATTTATTTATTTTTGATTAAGTGTCATTTTGTATCTTTTCCCGAGACTGTTGCGGGGAAAAATAAACAGTAAAACACAGTAAAGTTAAACCTGACCCAGAAAGTTTTCCGGAGATGTGCGTTGCAAGTCTTTTTTTCATGCTCATAGTGGTGAGTGTCTGGAATGAATTTCAGGGGCGATGTTGGAGGCAGAGGCGATGGAGTGTATTGGAATCCACATCAATATGAGGAGAATGGAGGGATGTGGACCTTGTGTGGGAAGTCGGGATTGGCTCAGCTCGGCATGAAATTACCAGTTCAACTGGTTCAGAAGACGCAGTGATCCGGAAGGCCTGTTCCCGTTTTGTCCCTTTCTGGTTTGGTGAGACCACAGCTGGAGAACCGTGTGAATCTCTGGCCGCCCGCCTCAGAAAGGACGTAATTAACCTAGACAGGCGCGGGAAGGATTCACAGATTTTGTTACCGGGACGGGAGGACTCGAATCAGGAGGAGACTGGATAGTGACTGTGCTCTGATCCGAAATTTCAGCGTGGCGTAACAATGATTGTCCCCTCCGTCGCAACAAGTCCCACTGTCACGAAACATTTGTGGGGCAAAGTAAACTGAGGCAAATGACACAATCAGTTCGTAAGAGGAAATGTTCGACATCATTCACAAACTGCATCATAGAACTGCTGTCTTCACTTTTCTGACCTAATGACGGAAGTGCAGAGCTGGGTTTTTTTTTTGAATCAAAGTAAAGGTCTCCGACTTTTGTTATAAACTGAAAATCCAACGAGTCTGTGCTGACTGCGCACTCATTCCAGAATTCAAACTCACAACAACAACCACACGGTGCTCTGTACCTTCACTGCAAAACGACGAAAATGCATGTGAATTGTCCACCTTCCCCATCTCCAGCACTGCATTGACAGTGGGTAGATCTGACAATCAAGGCAGGTCACTCGTGAATAAGGAGAATAAGGAGCCGGGCTGGCCAAACTCTATAACACAGATCCCCCACCCCACTTCCTGGCATCATATAAACACACACACACACACACACACACACACACACACACACACACACACACACACACACACACACACACACACACACACTCACTCACACACTCACACACACACACACACACACACACACACACACACTCACACACTCACACACACACACACACACACACACACACATCTCCCTCGTTTTTGCAATCACACCAAGCACACGCGAGCACTGCTCTCCACTCCCCACCTCACTCAACCACTGCCTCACGGCTGCCCCTCACAACCACATCCCACTCTCCCTCATTCACGATGCACGCTCCTCCTTCCGCTTCTGGTCAACACCCCTACTGCTCCTCATGTCCAGCAACTGCCGGTCCATGGGACACTCCCCCCGGAAATAACACATGAGAGATCAGGCGGTGACTGCGAGGATCTGGAGCCCGGACTGGAGACACTGCTGCCGCCTCCAGACTCCGCTCAGTGCGCGGCTTGAGTAATGAACTGAATCACCGATGTGAACGGATATTTCACCGCGCTGATCACCTGCTCCCTGAATTTCGACTGAGTGACCGCGTAAATAAATGTGTTCGTGCAGCAGCTGAAATTCTTCAGCAAGGCTCCGACATTGTGAAAGATCCATTCAGACTCGTTGAAATTGAATCGTAATCCTTTGATCTCATAATACAAGAAATTTACAACGTTCGTCATCCAGAGGAGGATGAAGCTGCCGGAGAGGGTGAAGAGTAAAACCACAGACCTCCTCCGGCTCTCCATCTCCGTGTCCCTGCTGTTCTCCCTCTTGCTCTGACCCCTCAGCCCCTTACGGACCCGACTGGCCACAACAATGTGCCTGACCGTCAGAGCGTTGAGCAGCAGAATCACAATGAACGGGATGAACGGATTTAAAACTATATCGAGCCAACTGTTTACGACCCATCCGATGTCAGTTGAAGTGTTGGCCGTGAGTTTACAGCGCCACCGTACATTGTTGATTATCTGTCTGGGTTCCCAGAGAAAGTAGCGGGGAACGTTTCTCAGAAAGCACAGCACGCCGGTTGTTGTGAGAACCACAGCCGCAGATTTCCCGGTTGAATATTTTGTTTTCAGCTTCTGACAGCAGATGGCGACAAACCGATCGAAAGTGAATGTGACGGTGAACCAGACAGAACAGTATGTGGCTGTTAGTCTCAGTACCTCGATAACCTTGCACACAGGGTAAATCCTCAGAAAATTCCACGGAAAGTAATAATCGAAGACTTGACGCCCAAGGACCTCTATGACTACGGTCAGCAGATCCCCCGCTGCCATGGCCACCAGGTAGCGAGTGGTGCAGGTAGAGAGGCCGCACTTTCCCTGGGACAGGATCACAATCGCCGCTAAATTCACTGCAAGGAGAGAGAAGAGAACAGACACCGGGCATTATTAAACTCATTCTCCGGGAATGGACACAGGTTCGGGTTTCAGCCAGAGGTCAGGAGACTAGATGCGGTGAACGGCTGCTCATCCAACACCAACCATGGGTCACACTGACACTGACCTGCCTTCAATGTGGAGATAAGGCGATGTGATGGTAATCGTCGGGGTTAAACACGAGCTGCAGGAACAGCAACGATCGGTACTTAAGGCGATTCTAGTCGCTGGTGGGGCCGGTTTCACTGATTTCCAGGGACTGTTCCTGCCTCTGGAAACTTAGCACCTGACGGGGCCGAAACAGTATCCAAAGGGCGAAAACACACACACATTGCTGTTGGAGCTCGGCAGTTTTCGCGATATTGAACAGACACTCAAGATACACGTCCGAGACCTTTCTTCAGGGCCGAATGATGCACCGAGCGAGGTCGGGTCTCTGAGGGAAAGCCGGGACAACATAGTAACCAGATGCCCACTGGTTTACTTCTACAGCGCAGCTCATCCCGACAACCAGCGTCAGTAGATCCGTGACTCAGTTTCAGGAGATCGGACACAATTATTGGCAAACAGGCAATAGAATGCGACAGGTTCCAGAGGGAGAAGTGAAACACAGGACCAGGGGTTCAATCTGATCAGAAACACAATGACTGAAATTTCAGTCTCTGGAAGACTGGGACAACTCTGGACACGGTGCCACTGAAAGTCTCCTAGTCTCTCCTTCCTGGAGAGCTGCCTGTCCTCAGCATTGGGACAACATGGACAAGGTGCCATTAAAACCTCCGAGTGACACTTCCCGGAGGATCCCGGCTCCGAACTCTGCGACAACGTGGACAAGTACCATTGAAAATTTCCAGTCACACCTTCCTGGAGGATACCCGGCTCCCAAAACTGGAACAACTCTGGAGAGGATGTCATTACAGGACCAAGTATTCACTCGGGTCAATAACTCGTAAACAGTCAAAACCACAATGTATAACATTCCTAGTCTCACATTCCCGGAGAGTTGCCTGTCCCTAGGATTGGTACCACTCTGAACAAACTTCCATCAAATGCAAGAACAACGTTCAAGTCAATCCTTGAGTTAGAAGAGAGACAGGGGTTCAGTTAAGTTTGTTAATAAATCGAATACTGAAGAGTCTGGATCGATATCGCTCTCGGATATTACTGCCACTAGCATCAAGCGGGAAGCTTGTAAAATGACACCAAGCTCACACCGGTTTACAGACAGAAGCGCTGAACACCAATATATGTGCACACTCACCAGGAACTCCAATGACGACAATGAAAACGTGCAGTATTTTATACACAGGTCGGAAAATATGCAACAATGATGGCATTTTCTCTAGCCTGTGATATATCCCCGTGTGCTACAGAATATCTCCCGGAATGAATCGTCGAGGCTGCACATACCTGGGGTTTTAATACCATTTACCGAATCCAAGGGGACAGGTTTCAACAGGTTTAAAAATAAACATTTTTCAAAATTATTTACAATCTGATTACGTCCCTCGTTGCAACACTGTGACTACCTCAGTGAATTAATTGTGAAACTGACACAATGGAAATCATGATGTGACTAAGGGTTGTAAATTCCGAGTGTCATTCCTCCTGCAACGGGGATACAGTATTGTTTCAATCACTATCAGACCCAACTCTCCACCTCACCTTGCGTCAGTGTGACTCTTGTCTATCGGCTGAGCATATCAACTGAGAGTAAAGCGATCTCTCCACTCTGATTTTCCACCAATTGTAATCACAGCTCATCTCACTGTAACCTTATCTCGCACTCCCGATACAAGAAACCATCCTCAGCTTTGGTAAAGTGTACCAAACTTTGTCCTGGGTCGTGAACATGTCAAAGTTCATCAGCAATCAGAGAAATGTTTGCTCTGAGAAAAGAAATTTCTGCCTTCTGATTGTCCTACATAGACCAGAGAAAGGCAAAATCGGGAACAGACCATTCGGCCCACAGTGATTGTGCCATCCATGACGTCGTATGAAACGGAACCCACCTACCAATACTTGATCAGTCCCCCTACTCTCCCTGACTGTCCACGTGTCAACCCTCACAACAGTAATCTTGGGCTTCTGGGATCTCAGTTCTTAGAAGCTTTTTGACCATCTGTGTGGATTCGTTGAAATCACCAAAAGCCACTTCACCTTCACAGCAGCCTCATCAATTGCAAAGAGCTTCCACTGTATATCTGTACTTCAAAGGAACCGTTTGTTTGTCACAACATCTTGAATTGTGACATTGTAGTTTGAGTTACTACATTGAAACACCTATTGTTACCATTGTCACCAGGATTAAAACGTCTTGACGTAATTTGAGTTTGAGAGTCTCCGCCGAGACTGTGTACAAGAAAATATCTATTTGTGGTGATGAACAAACACTTTCATATCCATCAATCTGTCAACTGTCTTCAGTGACTCCCTCACAGTCAGAATATTTGGGGACTGCTTCAGGACCCACCCGTAAACTTAATGCATGGTCTGCAAACTCAGCAGTCTCAGGGAATGTCTGTGTGTCAATGACCACGCCGGAGAGCGGGAGGGGCGGATAAGAAAGTGTACTTGTGTATATGAGCTCTCCACAGCGATGTATCGGTCCCTAAACTAATCCCACTGCCCCCTCTTTCTCTTTCTTTTCAATCGTTTTATTAATATCAAGATATTGGATAGACCATTATAATATTGCTACACACTTGTTGGGATTACATTGTTAATGGATAACATATATAGTTAGATATTCATTTAATACATAGGTAATGAACTTGTCAAAAATGTTCGAGTACAAATGTAGAATGAATATATATATATATAAGAAAATATACTCCTAAAAAAATTTAAATAATACTAAACAATTTTTTCTTAAAAAAGCTAAGAACAGAAAAGAAAATAGGCTGTACAGCCTGAAAATAAGTGTACAGTTCTCAGATTATTAACTACACATATAAAATGGCTGCTCTGTAGAGTGATAATGAAATGGTTTCTTTATGGGTAACTGATGGTAATGCTCTGTTTAGTTGGAGTGTTTGGGTTATAATTATTGATAACGGAGAAAACTAACCAATGGTCGCAATGTTGTTC